>NW_024424453.1:42439227-42473213 GCF_017311325.1 Ursus maritimus
CGCAACACGAGCCAATAGATGGGAGGGCGAGAATCTTAAGCAGATTCCATACTAAGTGCAGAGCCCTTCCCAGGGCTCAATCTCCTGACCCTGAGATCATGGCCTGAGGCAAAATCAAGAGTCAGATGCGGAACTGACTAAGCCACCCAAGGGCCCTTATCAGTGAGATAAGGGATGCGTGGGTGGCTCAGTTGGTTGAGCGTCTGTCGTCAGCTCAGGTCAGGATCCCAGAGTTCTAGGATTGAGCCCCACGATGGGCTCCCTGCTCAGTGGGGAGTCCGCTTCTCTCTCTTCCTCTCCCTCTGCCCCTGCTTGTGTATTCTCTCTCTCTCACTCACTCTCTCAAATAAATAAACGAAATCTTAAAAAAAAAAAAAAAGAAAGAAAAATAAGAAATCAGTGAGATAGAATACATACAAAAAACAAAAAATTTAAAACCTTGAAGTTGGTTATTTGAAAAGATTAATAAAATTGATAAGCCCCTAGTAAGAAAGAGAAAACAAAAATTATCAATATCCGGAATGAAAGAGGGAATTATCTTTATAGGTCCTACAAACACCAAAGGATAATGAAGGAAACTTAGCAAAAACTTTATATCAAGAAATTTAATAACTTACTTGAAATAGACAAGTTTCTTGAAAAGCTCAACTTAACAAAACTGAACAAGAAGAAAAAAAAAGGAAACCTGAATAGCCCTATATGTGTTAATTGAACACAACATTTTAGAATCTTCCCACAAAGAATGATCCTAGAACCAATGATTTCATGGGTAAATTCTATCAAACATTTATGGAAAAAATAATAGTAAGATAAAAAAATTCACTTAGAAGATAGAAAAGAAATTAATGCATCTATCTCATCTTTAGACCAATATAACTTTTATCAAAATCTGACAAAGACATTATAAGAAAATTATTGGCCCTCTAATGACTATATGTGCAAAAATGCTAAAAAAATTAGAAAGCAGGGATGCCTGGGTGGCTCAGTTGGTTAAGCGTCTGCCTTCGGCTCAGGTCATGATCCTGGAGTCACAGGATCAAGTCCTGCATCAGGCTCCCTGTTCAGCAGGGAGTCCGCTTCTCCCTCTGCCTCTGCTGCTCCCCCTGCTTGTGTTCTCTCACTCACTCTTTCTCAAATAAATAAATAATAAAATCGTTAAAAAAAAATTAGCAAGTAAAAACCAGCAATATATAAAAAGGATATTAGATCATGATCAAGTGGGATTTATCCCCAAACTGCAAGGTTGAGTTGACATCTAAGCATCAATGTAATTTATGAAATCAATAGAATAAAGGAGAAAAATCATATAACCATTTTAGTAGATGCATGAAAACTATTGAAGGGACACCTGGGTGGCTAAGTCAATTAAGTTTCTGCCTTTGGCTCAGAACGTGATCTTGGAGTCCTGGGGTGGAGCTCTGCATCCAGCTCCCTGCTCAGCGGGGAGTCCACTTCTCCCTCTCCCTTTGTCCCTACCTCCTGCTCCTGCTCTCTCTCTCTCTCTCTCTCTCTCTCCCTCTCAAATACATAAATAAAATCTTCAAAAAAAAACTTGAAAAAAATACTCATTTATGATAAAATCTGTCAGCAAATTAAAAATTGAAAACAAGTCCTTAAATTCGATAATTGGATTATTTAAAAAGCCTATAGCTAACAATATACTTAATGATGAAAGAGTAAATGTTTTCTTTCTAAGCTCGGAAGCAAGGCAAAAGCTATCCATTCTTACCATTTTTAGTCAACATAGAACAGAAGGTTCTAGCCAGAAACATAAGGCAAGAAATAAAAGATCTGAGGTGCTTGGCTGGCTCAGTCAGGAGAGCATGTGACTCTTGATCTCAGGGTCTAGTGAGTTTGAGCCCCACCTTGGGTGTGGAGCCTACTTGAAAGAAAGAAAGAAAGAAAGAAAGAAAGAAAGAAAGAAAGAAAGAAAGAAAGAAAGAAAGAAAGAAAGGGGGAGGGAAGGAAGGAAGGAAGGAAGGAAGGAAGGAAGGAAGGAAGGAACGAAGGAAGGAAGGAAGGAAAAAAGCAGGCTTAGAAAAGAAGAAATAAAATTTTCTATTCACAGACAAAATGACTGTTGACATAGAAAATCCCAAACAAGCTAAAAAAATACATGAATTAATATGTGAATTTATCAAGGCTTTAGGATGCAAGGTCAACTAAATATGTATATGCTAGCAACAAATAATTAGACAATGAATTTCAAATTATATTATTTATAAGTTTTACAATAGCTTTAGATCATAAATCACTTAGGAATACATTTCTTGAAAGATGTAGAAAATATCTTTATGTTGAAAATTACTAAATATTGTCGAGAAAAATCAAGGAAGATCTAAATGAATCGAAGGACCTATCTGGGGATTGGAAGGAAGTAGTCCAGGGTCCTTAAATTGTTCTATAAAGTTGATGTGATTTCAAAATCAGCAGTTTTGTTTTTTAAGGTAATGACAAGCTTATTCTAAAATTTATATGAAAACGCAAGGGATCTAAAAGAGCCCCCCCAAAATTTGGAAGATAACAAAGTTAGATGATGTGGTGGCTTAGCAATGTGTCAACTTGGCTAGGCTGAACTACATTTCCCAGAATTCTCTTCTTTATATGTTTCCAGGGCCTCAAGGGAAATTTTTTGTATGTAGGATTTCGAGAGCTGACAAGAAGCAGCAGGCATGTCAGAAAGCTGGGGCAGGCGTTTTTGGTAGCACAGACACTGTTGTTTATCTGCTGGGTTGTATGGTTGGCATAGGCAGCAGCCAGGCCTGCCCCTTCTCCTGTGGCTTCTCTGAGTCCTGGGCCACATCCATGAAGATTGTAGGTAGTGAAACTGACATAGAGTTCCAACTCATACTCATGGATTCCAGCTTTACATCTATCTTCCTTTCCTGCTTACCTGTCCCGTGGACTCCAAGCTCCAGTGTCTGATACCTAGTCTTACAGAGACTGTCTAACCAGTTAGTACAATTGCACACAATCAAATCCCTGTCATAAATCCCCTTTTTTTTAAAAGATTTATTTATTTATTTATTTATTTATTTGACAGAGAGAGACAGCCAGTGAGGGAGAGAACACAAGCAGGGGGAGTGGGAGAGGAAGAAGCAGGCTCCCAGCAGAGGAGCCTGATGTGGGGTTCGATCCCATAACGCCAGGATCACGCTCTGAGCCGAAGGCAGACGCTTAACCGCTGTGCCACCCAGGCGCCCCCCCTTTTTAATTATATATAATCTTTAAATGGTTCTATATAATTGAACCCTGATACGGAGAAGTTATTCCGAAGGATTTCAACACCCACTGTAAAACCTCAGTTATCAATGTAAAGATATGTAAAGACAAATAGATCAGTGAGACAAAATAGAAATTCCTATGGTCGATTGATTTTTGATAAAAGGATTAATGCAATTCAATGGCAGAAAAGATAGTCTCTGTACCAAATGCTGCTGGAATAACTGGATATCTATAAGGAAAAAAATTATCCTCTCCCCGTACATCACACCACACACACAAATTCATTCAAAATGGATCATACGTCAAAGCATGAGAGTGAACCTAAACAAATTCTAGAAGAAAATGTAAGATAAAAATCTTTGTGAACCTGAGATAGGGAAAAAGTTTTTAGATAGAACACAAAAAGCATTATGTATAAAAGAAAAAACAATGAATTTGCATTCATTGAAATTGAAACTTCCTTTTCCAAAGTATCATTAAGAAAATGAAAAATGAAAAAATAAGCCACAGACTGGGAGAAAATATTCACAATACCTATATCTGACAAAGGATTTGTCTTCAGAATATATAAAGAACTTTAGGGGCACCTGGGTGGCCCAGTCATTAAGTGTCTGCCTTCGGCTCAGGGCATGGTCCCAGGGTCCTGGGATCAAGCCCCACATTGGGCTCCCTGCTCCGCTGGGAGCCTGCTTCTCCCTCACCCACTCCCCCTGCTTGTGTTCCCTCTCTCTCTGGCTCTCTATCTTTGTCAAATAAATAAATAAAATATTTTTTTAAATAAAGAATATATAAAGAACTATCACAACTCTATGATAAGAGACAAGCTGCCAACTAAAAAATGGTCAAGTTAAAACAGTTGTAATTTAAAAAATAGATTTCTTTTTTCCAGGTGTTTTTTGTCTGATTTTTATTCTAATGTGGTAAGAAATCGGTCAGTTTCAAGTAGGGAAATGATGCAATCTGATGATTTACATAAATTAACTTTTTTCTATGCCCTGTAACTCCTGGTACTGGCATATTATTAAAAAATTAACAGGGGCGCCTGGGTGGCGCAGTCGATAAAGCGTCTGCCTTCGGCTCAGGGCGTGATCCTGGCGTTACGGGATCGAGTCCCACATCGGGCTCCTCTGCTGGGAGCCTGCTTCTTCCTCTCCCACTCCCCCTGCTGTGTTCCCTCTCTCGCTGGCTGTCTCTCTCTGTCAAATAAATAAACAAAATCTTTAAAAAAAATTAACAAATTAGTTTATCAATTTTTTAAAAAGCATCACAGACCTTAAACACACATCACATATAGACACAAACATATATGTGGCCAAATAGCACATGTTAAAGTGTTCATAAAAAAACTGAAAATTAAAACCACAATGAATTGTGGAATGTCCTGGCACTTGATCCCATTCTAGCTTTCCGTGGAGTGTGGTTGGGAAGTGCAGGTCCACCAATGTAGCCTGGCTCATATTATTGTGGAAATTAACAAAGGGAAACCTCACTAAAGTAGACTTGAGAGGCCAGAAGGGGAGGCTCCAAGGGGAAGCAGAACTATTCAACATTCATCATAGAAGAATTGTCAATTACATGCTCCAGCAGAAGAATCTTCCACAGGAAAGAATTGTCAATTTCAGGTCCCAAAAGGAAAAGATGTTGACTGCATCAGGGGCAAGAAATCGACTATCCCTGCAACTCAGCCAGTGAGAAACTCACCACCCTGAACTCTTGCCTTTCTTCATGGATGTTCCTTCGGAACAGCCCCTCCCAACTTCCTGCACCTTCTTCATGAAATCACAGTTACTCTACTTTGTTTGTTGGACTTGTCTTTGCTTGGGCTATAGCCTGCAATTCTGTTACTCCCAAATAAACCCGTTTTGCTGGTAAAATAACTGACAGTTTTATTTTTAAGGTTAACATTACGATAAAATTTAAAGTTCCTGGTGGAAAAAAAAAACACAATGAAATTTTCTTCATGCTGAGTATAATAGCTAAAATGAACACTTCTGATAATATTAAATGTTGGCAGAGATATGGAGCAACTGAAAGGCTCATAAATGTTTTTATTGGGAGTGTTAGATAACACTGCTTTGGAAAGCATTTCAACAGTTTCTTATGAAGTTAAACTTTATACATTTACCAAATGATTCGGCAATTGTATTTCTAGGTATTTATCAAAGAGAAATGAAAATACATGCTTAGTAATAGATTTGTATGTATAGCTTTATTCATAATGGTCCCACACTGGAAACAAATCAAGCATAACCATCATAACCATCAACAGGTGAATAGATAAGCAAATTACAGTACAGATACACATTGGAGAACTACTTGGCAGTAAAAATGAATGCATTCTGATATACACAACATCACGGATGAATCTCAAAAATATGCAGAACAAAAGAATGTTCTCAAAAGAGTACATACTGTCTGACTGCATTTATATGAACTTCTCTGAGAGTCAAACCAATGTATAGTGATATAAGTCAGATCAGTGATCAGCGATTGCCTGTGAGAAAGAGGGAAGACCGCAACAAAGGAAGTTTTTAGAATGATGGAAATTTTCTACATCTTGATTGGAGGGATGCTTGCATAGATGTAAACTTTGTCAAAAGTCTTCACCAGGGGGCGCCTGGGTGGCACAGCGGTTAAGCATCTGCCTTCGGCTCAGGGCGTGATCCCGGCGTTCTGGGATCGGCGTTCTGGGATCGAGCCCCACATCAGGCTCCTCCGCTATGAGCCTGCTTCTTCCTCTCCCACTCCCCCTGCTTGTGTTCCCTCTCTGGCTGTCTCTCTCTCTGTCAAATAAATAAATAAAATAAAATAAAATAAAATAAAATAAAATAAAATAAAATAAAAGTCTTCACCAGTGTACTTAAAAGGTGTGAATTTTATTGTATATGAATTACACCTCAATAAAATTGATCTAAAAGAAATGTATATTTCTTGGGGCTGTCCCCTGAAAAGGCCTAGCAACAGTGATTAACCCATTGCCAATGGATCCCTAGCACTCTGACTATGATGCCTTGGAAGAATTGCCAATTCCAATCAGGAACATGTACATTTCCATACACAAAATGAGCCTACTGCACTTTGTCATGCCATAAAGCGAGGTAGTTCTAAAGACTACTAGGGTGGTTTTAAAAAAACAAACGTCAAGGTCACCTGGGTGGCTCAATCAGTTAATCATCTGCTTTCAGCTCAGGTCATGATCTCGGGGTCCTGGGATCAAGCCCTGCATCAGGCACCCTGCTCAGTGGACAGCCTGCTTCTCCTCCTCCTTCTGCCCCTCCCTCCCACTTGAGCACTCTCCCTCTCTCTCTCCCTCTCTCTCACTCTTTCTCGTTCTCTCTCTCTCTCTCTCTCTCTCTCGCTTGCTCTCTCTCTCAAATAGATAAATAAAATCCTAAAAAAGAAAAGTCATACAAAAGCTCCAAAGATGCAGCAAATTCAGCATCAATAATAAGTTAAAACCCTCAGATATGTTTAAATCTGCAAGTTCATTACAATACTTAAAGAACAGCAACTCAACTAATTAGATTTCTTTGGAGATGCTAGAAAACTACATCATTATTTTTTAAACTGGCAAATAAAAAAGCCAATGTTTATCCTGCCTTTACTAAGCAAAAAAGTGACCAAATAGTTGACGTGGAAAGTTACTCTTTATAGAAAAATTGCAGCTGATAAATAAAGAATGAGTGATAGGGGCGCCTGCTTGGCTCAGTCGCCTGAGTGTCTGACTCTTGGTTTCGGCTCAGGTCACGGTCCCAGGGTCCTGAGATGGAGCCCCATCGGGGCTGCTTTGCTTTGCGAGTCTGCTTCTCTCCTCCCTGCCCCCTCCCCCCACTTGCTCTGTCTCTCTCAAATAAATTAATTAATTTAAAAAAAAAAGAACGAGTAATAGAGTTAGAATACTACCATCTGAATTACTAGATGATTAATGATCATTAAGGGTTGATAGTATCACAAAAACAGAAAAATAGACATTACATACCTCCCAGGAGAAATACACAGTACCACCCATGGTATAGCTTTGCCAAAGTAACAGTAATTGAGGGTAAACCTGATTAAGTCTCCTGAACTCACTACACATTTACAGGACACACAAGGCATAGAAAAACGTGTTTAATGACACCACAGGGAAACAGTAGCAAAATTCAGACCGTGGGAAAGTTTGAGTCAAACAACTCAAATTACTTCTACAGAAAATTGCAGGAAGAAAAAATAAAAGGGGATGTTAGAAGAATCTATAGGTTAAGAGATAAAACAAATCAAAGAATCAGAATGTATGGACACTGTTTTGATCCAGAGTGAAATAAATAAAATGTAAAAACAGTATGTAAAACAAAAATGTGAAGACTGGGTGTTTGGTTATATTAAGGGATTATTGTTAATTTTTTTCAAGTTTAGAAATGGTGTTATGTTGGGGGAGCATTGAGATATTAACAGATAAAGTGATATAATGTCTGGAATTTGCCTCGAAATAATCAGGGTGGGGGGACAGGGTGTGGTTATAGGTGAAATAAGTTTGGGCATATATTGATTACTGTTTTTTTGTTTTTTTAAAGATTTTATTTATTTATTCGACAGAGATAGAGATAGCCAGCGAGAGAAGGAACACAAGCAGGGGGAGTGGGAGAGGAAGAAGCAGGCTCCCAGCGGAGGAGCCCGATGCGGGGCTCCATCCCAGGACTCCGGGATCACACCCTGAGCCGAAGGCAGATACGTAACGACTGAGCCACCCAGGCGCCCCCATATATTGATTATTGTTGAAGATGGGTTATAGGTACATCTGATTTATTAAGCCAGCGTCTCTATGTTTTGTAAATGTTTAAGAATTTCCATCACAAAAAGTGGAAAATAATAACAATCTATTTGAGGGTGGAAGAAAAAGATGGACACATCTGAAACAATTAGCAAATCATGCCAAACAGTTAGATGTTAGGACCTATATACGGGCTCAAAAGAGCAAAATTTTACCCCCAAACTATGTTTCAACAAGGGGATGAACGGTCTTAAATTCTAGCCCTTGTAAGTCTCTGTCACGGGTAAGTCTCTGTATCTCAGTGACTTTATTCTGAACGGCAAAGTATTAATGGAGAACAATATATTAACTTGGAACCACTTCAATCAATACTAGCTTGAAATTTACAGATATCAACTGGGGAAACTGTTTTAAAAGCAATGCAACAATTTAATAAAGACATAATAAGTATTCCTCCTGGTTGTAAATGTCAGCGGGTTATTATAAAAGAGCTAGCTTAAAACAAGATCATTTCTTTTTTAAAGCAACTCAATGATTACATTGAGGAAACTGCAAATGTAAGCAAGCAGTCCTACTATTATGTGAATAGCTACCTGTAGCTTGGAATATATTTTCTAGCAATAGCCCCATAAAGGATCTCAAAAAGGACTTATTTGGAAGTAAAGACTTAGCTGGAAGTAAAGATGATATCATCTGGACACTGCACTTAATGACTCAAAATGTAGCTTGAGTGATGACTAAGAACTTCAGTTGCAATGAAGTTCTAAACGAAACTGTCTCATGAAATGTGAGATAAGACCAGAAGGGAGTATTTCCACATCAAGATACGGTTTTATATAAAAAGCTATTTTAAAAACTTCTGTGTGTTTAAATGAATACATTAAACGTGGTTAAGTAGACATTTGACTATTTCATCTACATCACCAAAAGCTTATGCACTTTAAATTGGCCAAATCTCTTTTTCCTCTGGTGGGGGCAGTTTCCCATCGGGAAAACGAGTGCTTGCTTCCCCTCTGGGGCTGTCTGTTATTCTGGTACGTAAAATAAATTCACTGTGCTGTAGGTTAGGATCTAATTAAATGCAGGTAGTAGCAGTCAGGGAAGGGTTCATGACAAAAGGTGGGCTTAAGATGGGTAGGTTCTGGACTAGGCGCGTGGAGAGCTTTCCATATGTGGAAGAAAAGATGAATAAAACATTACCAAAAGAACATTTGACTTGGGGGATCTCACCCAAATCATAGTTGGAAAAGGACAAGGTTGGCTAGCATGGAGGGTCCAAGCCAAAGAAAATTAGTAATAAGCTCTCCATGTGGAGTGAGACCCAGACAGGTGCAGAAGACTTTCACAGTCAGCCAGAGGGCTTTGGATAAATTCAGAGAGACTGACCCTCTTATTACAGTCAGGACTACAATGTGACTTTCACAGGCCCTAGGCACTTTTGTCTTTGTGGGTCCCTTCCTTCGTAAAAAATATAAAACCATATATTTTATGACTACGTTCGTATGAAGATTAATGTAGGCCAGGCTGAATTTACTATTACATTCATATTATTATAGTTATTTTTTCTTCCTATTTTAAAAGAAATTAAAATTAAAACATTGTCACAATCCCCTAAAAGTATCACGGACCTTAGGCATCGTGCCTGTTCCATCTAGTAGATAAACTGGCCCTGATTAATGTTTGTTCATGTATGTTTTATGTATGTTACAGAGATTTTATGGTTAAATAATTGTTATGGCCATTTTTTATATGTGGACCAACCATTTTCTGTATATGGAAACGTAGGTCTCACCTGGATCACAAAATGCTTCCATGATGGCAAAGCTGGCTCAGGAAGGATGAGATCATTTGTTGTGTCTCCCATTTGGCCATGACCATGGAGGTGCCCTGCGCCCCCCCCCCCCCCAAGCAGAGAGCAGAACTTAGTGGGAGAAGACAGTGTGTCTGACAGGTTTTTATCTGGGCCTAGTCACTGGGGAAACAGCTTCTAGGACCCTAGAAATAAGATGACACTCATTGTAATGGAGGTTGGAGTTGGAAAGTCAGATGTCTTCTAAGTAAATTACACTGGGCTTTGGCGCTGGAGTGTATTGCCTTAAGATCAGATACTTGAGTCTGATTCCCATAACATCCTTTAGAATTTCTACCATTCCTTCCTTTTTGTGCTAAGTAAAACCAAAAAATAAGGAGGGGGAGCTTTGGCCTTTCTCAGGGAAGGGTGTTAAAGTGGTAGCAGAACACCCTTTGGGACTGGTGTTGGGACTGGTGTGAAATTGCAGCAGAGATCACAACTAGAAGAAGACTGCATGGACAGTGGGGGAGATTAGGGGGAGGTTGCATGTTTACCTGCTCAGTGGAGTGTTCCAGAACAGTCAACTGGTCAATACTTCCCTCCGAAACTGTTGGAGTACTCTGCGTTGCTTTCTGTTTCAGGGAGGTTGGTTGATCCCTTTTTGAAACCACTGGGGCTACATCGAAGAAACTTTTATCTGCCAGTGAGATACAGGAGGGTCTGGAGAGAGATGCTTACCTGCAGGGCCAATGAGGTTAGAGGGGAGAGGGGAGAGGGGAGGGGGATTAGCATTGAGGGTAGGGCGGGAAGGAGAGCATAGGCTAGGGCCTTGTTATTCAAAGTGTGGCCTCTGGACCAACAGGATCTGCACTAGAAAATATATTTTAACAACTCCCCAGAAGATTTGTCAATATAATTGAAATTTGGGGAGCACTGCACTAGGATGTTAGCTGAGAGAATGAGGGAAGGGTAGATTTGAAAAGTGTCGGAAAGTAACAACGAGCAGGCTTTGGAATCTTGATATTTTTAGAGATAGAGATGACTCAAATATGACTCCAAGAATACAAATTTGGGAGACTAAAGAAAACAAGTAATTTCCCAACACTCATTTGCCTCCACATAATTGACGGTCTAATTAAAAATTGTATCCATTAATTAAAGTACTGTCAGATCACATGTTTGGTTTGCCTCGTTCGATGTACCCATTAGCGTTATTTTTATGCATTTGAGAATAATTAAGTTGTCTTTTCCTGCTTGCTAAGTCAAACACTCGTTGTGCTTACTCCTATCCACTTCCCTCTTCATTATTTAATCTGGATTTTCTTTCTAATGCAACCTTGGACATTGTTCGTTGTTAGGGCCACTGCGAGCAAGGTGCCAGCTTCCTCAGCACGTAAGCTATTCAGTTACAATTAGACAGCATGAATGGTATACGTGTCCTCCAAATGTTAAGGATGTTATTTAATAGAGAAGACCCAAATGGGGCGCCTGGGTGGTTCAGTCTGTTAAACGTCCGCCTTCGGCTCAGGTCATGATCCTGGGGGTCCTGGGATCGAGCCCCACATAGGGCACCCTGCTCAGTGGGGAGCCTGCTTCTCCCTTTCCCTCTGCTGCACCCCTTGCTTGTGCTCTCTCACTCTCTCTGTCAAATAAATAAATAAAATCTTTAAAAAAATATAGAGAGGACCGGTAAGAATGATCTGGCAGCCTGGGGCTATGATGGGGATAGACTAGCCATCATTGGTGACTTATTGATAGTACAGGAATCTAAATTGAGTAACTCTGGATTCCTCTCTTGGGTGCAAGAATCAAGAAAGGAAGGGAAAGGCATTGCATCTGTAAGGGGAAAGGGCACCCTCCTGGTACACCTATGACAGGCAGATATCCAGAGGCTGACAGCGTGAATGACTCATGCCGATGTTTTGACTACACGATACCAGCCTCACGGATATTCGCAAATATCCTATAATTGAATACCTCTTCTATTTTCATCCCATCATTTTCTTTCACCAGGTAGGCACTCCTCTACCTCTTGCCCTCTCTCCTCCAGATGCAGGGGGAAAAAGTACCAGTGAACACAATCCACTCATCATCACCTGGCTACTTCCAAATTCTAATTTGGACTAAGGAAACTGTTCTTTGAATCTTTTTCTCCCTGGACAAAAGGAGCGAATACATTTCCTTTCTGTCTGCTAGAGCTAGGGGATGATGAAAGCGGCACACATTGCTTTTCATAGTATGTGTGATTTATTCTTCAAGAAAAAGAAGTAACTCAGATGAATTTCGGTGCCCAGGATGCAGAAAGGTTCTGGCTCGTTTCTCAGGAAACAATTGCAAAGTGAGTTCAGTGGCCTACAGCTACTTTACAAGCCTGGCTAACTGTGCTTCCCAGACATTCTTATTTCCCATCTCAGGCTCCAAATGCATAGCCTGAAGGCTAGATCTAGCCTGCAGACATGTTTAGTTTGGACTACCCAGTGTTTTTACAAAATTTCAGCCAAAATGTAAAAATAGGGAAATCACACATTCCTTGTATGACAATGATCAGCTGGAAGCAGCTAGTGAGTACCACAGGGTGCCACGGTCCCCACCATTCCCAATCATTTCCCTGACCTTGAGGCTGAAAAAGCCTATGAAATAACAGAAAGTAGATATAGAAATAAAGATATAGAGTTAAAGATATAGATATATTGGTCTCTGACTCTAGTTCCTGGCATGGAGCTCCTAAAACCCTTGTAATTTCCTAAGTCAGAGAGCACTAGAAGCATCTTTTATTCTAATATTTGGCCCTTGGCCCCAGTTCCTGACACAGAGCTCCTAAATCCACTGTAATTTCCTGGGTGATAATAGTGTCTTTTGTTCCAGGGAGGTGACTCTCTGTAAGCTCTGGGATGGAGGCTGGTCACCAGAATGACTAAGCCATGATTAGAAGCTTGGAACTTTCAGCCCTGCACCCAATCCCCAGAGAGGGGAGAGGACTGGAAAAGGGGTTAATGATCTGTCATGTCTCCATAGTGAACCCCCTATAAAAACGCCAAAGTATGAGATTTGGAGAACTTCCTGATTGGTAAACACATCTACATGCTGGTAGGGTGACGCCCCCCAACTGCATGAGGACAGAAGCTCGCATACTTGGGACCCTTCCAGACCTCACCTTATGTCTCCCTTCATGTGGCTTTTCATCTGTATCCTTTATCATACCTTGTACGGTAGAATAAATGGTAAACGTGTTTCCCCAAGTTTTGTGAGCTGTTCTTGCAAATAACCGAAAAGGGGAGGCTCATGGGAACCTCTGATTTGCAGCCAAGTTGAACAGAAGTTGTGGGTCACGTGAGGACCTACCACTTGATGATTAGTGTCTGAAGTAGAGGGCAGTCTCATGGGACTGAGCTCTTCATCCATGCGGCCCACCTTACCTCCAGTTAGTGTCAGCATTGAATTGACTTGTAGGACACCCAGCTGGTTTCATAGAGAATTACTTGGTATTTGCTGGGGGGGGGGAGGGGGGAATCCACACCTCTGGTGTCAGAAGTGTGAGTGTGGCAGTAGCATGAGAGTGAAGGAGAAACACAGGAAGTGAATTTTCCTCTTCAGTGCTGGTTTTCATTTCTTAATCTTTTTTTTTTTTTAAGATTTTATTTATTTGACAGAGAGAGAGACAGCCAGCGAGAGAGGGAACACAAGCAGGGGGAGTGGGAGAGGAAGACGCAGGCTTCCCATTGGAGAAGCCTAATGTGGGGCTCGATCCCAGAATGCTGGGATCATGCCCTGAGCCAAAGGCAGACGCTTAACGACTGAGCCACCCAGGCGCCCCTCATTTCTTAATCTTTGTTCTTGTTGTTTTTCTTGAAGTAGAGAAATATTTCTCTGGGTCCATGTCTTTATTAAGAGTGAAGTAGCAAAAAGATAGATAATGATTCAAAGAAAAGGGGAGTGTACAAATTTCTTTTTGGACTTCTGGAACATTTCTGCATATTCCATATGCGAACTCTATGTGTGTGTTCAAAGATAACTTAGGACCCTGGTACGGCCTGGACCCTACTGTCAGTTGAATGAGTGGTTCCTTCCTCTCCCAGATCTGGAAAGGATTGCAAAACTCGCCAGTGACAAAACTTAATTAAGTTTGCAAAACCACATGACATAGTGCATGAGATGTTCCAACAGATACGCACCTTGAACTGGAGAAGTAGGAGCTGCTGTGATATAGATAGTGTCATAGTATTTTCATTTCTGCCTTTCTTGGGGGGAAAACCTGTTCTCAGCTCAGACTTCCATCAGGAAATCACTCTTCAGGTCAAAGGCAGCCAAATAAAGCTCTCTCCCGCCCTCCCACAGACCTGTAGCACAGCACATTAAACGAGGTTGTTGTCTGAAGGAGGTTGCTTATAACAGAGGACCACAGCCTGAGTGGTTTATGAACAACAGAAATAGATTTCTCACAGTTCTGGCGCTGGGAGTTTGCCCTCAGGGGGCCGGCATGGGCAGGTACTGGTCAGAGCGCCCTTCCAGGCTGTAGACTGCTGACTTCTCATTGTAGCCTCGTGGTGCAGAGAGCAGAGAAAGAAAGGAAGTTCCTCCTGACTCCTAAAGGGACACTAATCTCATCCTGAAGGCTTCACGCTTATGACTTCATCTAATCCTAATTACCTCCCAAAGGCCCCACCTCCTAATACCATCATCTGGGTGGGGGAGGGGGTAGGATTTCGACATCGGAAGTTTGCAGGGACACCAGCCCGTAGTCCGTAACAGGGACGCCTGCCCAGGTTAGAGAGCAGACCTGCAGCGTCTTCCAGACAGACAGAAGACAAATCTACCTGGGTTAATGAGTAGAAGAGCAGCCCAGATTTCCAGAGCACATTGGCTGGTTCCCACCTGTGAAGAAAGCAGACAAAGATAAGAATAAAAGTCAACGTTAAGTAAATGCATACACAGACCTGAGTGTTGGGATATTGCAGAGCGAGCAGACAGAAGACAATTAGTAGAACCCTGAAGAAGAAAAATCCAGACCATAGCAGAAGAGAGGTGATTCTCTCAGCCAAGTCCCCTCATCTACCCCCTAAATACTCAACAATAATTCCTTAGCAGAAAGAGCCAGAAATTGCTACAGATTGCTCCTGAGGGGGTGCCCAGTGGAGCAGAAACTATGTTCTTCTTTTTTATTATTTTGAGAGGGAGTAGGGACAGGGCAGTGAAAAAGGCCAGCTTTTTAATATTCAGGGCAGTCTCTTTTCAGGACTCCTTAGGAGCAAAGGAAGGTGAGAGGGGTTCATTGCTCTGGACCCTCCCCCCTTATAGAGCTGTCCTCCAAGGGAGAGGTAGGAAAATTTTGTAGGTGACAAGAGGGATTGAAAAGCCCCAACTCTTACTCTTTTGAGATTTAACACGTTGAGAACCTCTCTTCAGTTGAGATAGGTCCACTGACAGCTGCCATCAGGAAAAAGCCTCAGAAAGGAGCTCACCAGGAGGGAATAGAATGTCTGGGCTGGTAACCGATGTTCAGCACAGAGAGGAGTGGGAGAGGGTGTGGGGGAAGGTTAGCAGTGGCAGGGCACACAGCCGACGTCAAATACGCACCTCAGGAGTTATGTGAGGCACGTGAAGGTTAATTAAAAGAGCTGTACTCTTGGATCAACCGGAGTCGGGGCAGTACGGGCCCGGGCATCACTGGACCGGTAAGAGTCTCGCTGTCGTAGGGGATAAAGTCCCCCAGCCTGTGTCAGATCAGACTCAACAGCCACACCCGTAGCCAAGGCCCCAGTGGCAGGAGACTCTGTGCTACTTTGCAGCTCTCTCCCCCACTTTGGTTTGACTAAGCCCCTGAGGTGCTCAGACAATTCAAGGAGCGGTGAGTTGGTCCTTAAGAGAGATGCTGCGCTTCTTGATAATATCAGTAGGGTTGGATGCACCGGAGCGGATCAGCTGAGCCATAAGAGTTACCTGGTCCACGTAAAACATAAAGGCCAAATGCATATGGTTTTCACCCCATTGCATAGAGTCAGTCTTTCTTCACAAAACTCCTGGCTGTTTTCGTGTGACTCTGAGGCAAAGGAAAAGAGATACCTGGACAAGGAGGACCCCACTGAACCCTGGCACACGTGACTCTGTGGGTGAAGCAGGTGATTAGGCTTGCCTTGCTAATTTCTGCCTTAATGAGGGTATTTCCGCCTGGATCTGCAGTGTGGTTCCCGGGCTCAGGAGTCTGAGGTGGGGGGGGAGGGGCCTGAAGATGAGCGGCAATGGGAAGGAAATCTTGCCTTCCGTAAGACCACTTGGCTGCCAGAGGGTGGCGACATGACCTGCATCAGATGCATTTCTCACACATACTCCAGGCAAGCCCTGAGCAAAGCTGATGGGGTGGGGGGAGTGTGCCAGCCCCCCTGGGAATGGGCTTCAAGGCACAGAAGCCAACACGGGAGGGGGGACTGGCTCCTCTCAACCCCCCACTTTAAACTGTGGGAGCACCAGGCTTGGGAAACACAGCCGCCGGTCAGATGCACCTGGGGACGTTTCAGCATGTTTCAAGGTATACGAATCAAGTTAGCACATACCGGCACAGCTTGAAATGGCAGATAATAAGCATTAATCTCCCTAATAAATTCATTAGTCAGCTGTATGGTCTTGAAAGAGGTTTGTACACTGAGATCATAAATTAAGCCCTGGATAGACATTAACCTTCTCTGCTTTGCTCTGCAAATCTCCCGGTAGCTCTAATGCGATCAAAAGTTTCTTGAGCCTTCCATAAGATCCAGCTTTCCTCTGCCTAATTACACTGATACAGAGCTTCACAGAACATTTTTATGGTATAGTTAAAAAAAAAGTGATGCCTAATCTAACTTCTATGGGCATACTTATTGGAGAAAAAGAGTGGCAATGCACACAGTCGTTCGGGAGCCTGTGTTTCTGGGAACAGATACTCCCTAGGCCATCTTTGTAGGGAGCTTGAAAGAGCTATATCCATCACCCACGTGGCACCTCCTTCAGGGTGGGCTCCCTTCATGCCTGGGACAGCAGCCTCTTGGTCCATAAGGCCAGCCACCTGGCCAGTTGTCTTTCTCTCTGGCTGTTTCAACCCATATTTCCGAGGTGTAGTGCAATATCTCCCTTACGAGGTATTTTTTTTTTAAGAGGGTAATTTTTTAAGTAAACTCTACCCCCAATGTGGGGCTCAAACTCATGACCCTGAGATCAAGAGTCGTGTGCTCTACCAATTGAACAAGCCAGGTAGTCCATAGGGTACTTTTCTTTTTTAAGATTTTATTTATTTATTTAAGAATGAGAGAGAGAGAGAGAGAGAGAGAGCGCGCGCGCACAAGTGTGTCCGGGGGAGGGGCCGAGGGAGAAGGGGAGGGATCCTTAAGCCGACTCTGCTGAGCACAGGGCCTGACTTGGGACTCGATGCCATTACCCTGAGATCATGACCTGAGCCGAAATCGAGAGTCTGACACTTAACTGACTGAGCCACCCAGGCGCCCCCCATAGGGTATTTTTAAGCTTAATTGTATATTATCTAGCCGACACTTTGCATTCCTTGGATAGAGAGTACTATGGACGAGCAAAGCTTAGGGAGATACCAGGAACTCCGGACAAAACGGCTTTTCTGCCATTATTCTGCCAAGTAGTCCTCTCCCTCAACCCCTAGTTTTATTTTTCCTTCCCCTCTGCCCTGTACTGCCTGCTCAACTGAGAAAATCCTACTTTTGCTCCCCATTCTCTCACCTCTTCACTGTGAATCATGGCACACACGTTCAGAATGCTCACCTCTCCTGATTCTCCCTCAACTCAACCCCTAGCCCCCATCCTGTCAAACTTTTCCATCAACCTCTGCTATTTACTGAACCTTTCCAGAAGGTCCTTTCTCACGTGCTCTCTCATTCCCTCTTCTACTTCACTCATTACTCACCGTCTAGAGGTACCGGTCCTCTGCATAGCAGCAGTTGGTTCTAAAATATTTCAGAATTTAAACCTTCTGGGCAGATAATATCCACCACCAAGGGGTAAATGAGAGTCATGGCAACACACGGAGTGTCTCTGTGGCAGGCATGATTCTAGGTGCCACGGGATATGGACGTAAGCAAAACAAAAACTATCCTTACCTCCTAAAGCTCCCATCTTGCTGGCACAACCTATTGGCTTGTTTAACTGTTGAATATTGCCAAGCCTTGGGGATTTTTACTGAAGTTCCTTAAGAGTGAACACAGCAAGACTTTGTACTTATAAACATACGTTTTAAAACATTAAGATAAAGGAGCATCCGGGTGGCTCAGTTGGTTAAGTGTCTAACTCTTGATTTTGGTTCAGGTCGTGGTCTCAGGTTGGTCTCCACAGTGTGGAGCCTGCTTAAGATTCTCTCTCTCTCCCTCTGCTTCTCCCCATCTCCCTCTCTAAGTAAATAAATTAATAAGTAAGTAAATAAATAATAAAATTTTTAAAAATGTAGAAAGGCTTTTTTCCACTATGTTTTGATGTATCCCTGATGAGAACATAAGTACCGATATTCTATTGAGAATGTGATTGTCAACAAAAGGAAGATCAACAAACGTTTAGATCATTTATGGTATCCTGCTGATGGATTTACCCTTCTAATGAATTTTTTTTTTTAAGTAATCTCTATGCCCAACATGGGGCTCAAACTCACAACCCTGAGACCATGCTCTACCAACTGAGCCAGACAGGTGCCCCTTCTAAAGAATTTGTAATAGAAGCTAAGATCCCTTGCATCTGGAAAACTCTTATTTTACACAGATAAATATGTTAATCTATGCACTCCTTATTGTTTTTTTAATTTTTCTATGTATTTATATTTCCATATTATGGATGCAAAATGTAAGCTTTTAACAGAAGAGAGTGTGGGTGTATTTTCAGCCCTTCGGTCTGCTAGTTGCATGAACTCAAAGGTGATAGTCAAATATTGAAGAATACTTATAGTCGGGCCCTCATCATTCAGAACAAGTATGGCCTTTTCGACATGTATCAGTCCCTGAGCGACTCCTGGAAACTGTCTCCTCTCAACTAAAGGGGAACAAATGAAATTGAAAATGCACATATTAGTAGTCTGCAAATATGAGTGCCACGTTTTTTTTTTTTTTTTGATTGTTTACCTTTGGTCAATACAGCATTGCTGAAAATTAGAAAAGTGTACGTTCTCCAGTTGCCAAGGCCTCCCTCTCCGTATTGTGTTTTCATCATTTATATAACCAGTCATCATACCCGGCTGGCCCATGATGGCCTCTGAGTTTGCAGGCCCTGAATTCAAGGCTTTCCTAGGTTCCCCATTCAGCTCTGACATTTCTGGTTCTAGTTCTTTCTCACTGTCTGCTTAGCATTGTGCTGTTTAAACAGGACATAGCAAGCGCCAAGGAAGAGAAGAGTTAAATATAGTACTTTCAGATGCCTCTAAAGCTTCATCCTCTAGCCTCCCAATGATTTAGGTTCTGGGTTCAATTCTATTGGTGAGAGAGGCAGTGACCAATTTCTAAGCATATTTGAAATGCGAAACCTAGACATTAAGAGCAATATGGACACAGAAACTTCTCCCCTTTCCTCATTTATTCAGAGAACTTTCACTTTCTTGGGCTTGGTTAGATAGGGCTGTTTCTGGTTGGTTACACCATCTGTCAGTCTAGGATAGAAGGCGGGATTCAACTGTACTGTGGGATCCTACTGAATTACTGGTCTGTGTGGCTCACTTCTTAGCGGACAGTCTTGGGGCCTGGCGATGAAAAGAGAAATGGGAAATTGTTCAGTTTCATATCATTTAGACCCCTCTTGTCGTGGCCTGAGATACCATACTGAGGCAGCCCAAGGTCTTCCTCAAATTTAAAAAACCTTTCTCAAAGTGTATTCCCGGAGCCACCTGAACAGTATTTTAAAATGCAGATTATGCTCAACATCACTGGGCATCAGGGAAATGCAAATCAAAACCATCACACCAGTCAGAATGGCTAAAATGAACAACTCAGGAAGTGGCAGGTGTTGGCGAGGATGCAGAGAAAGGGGGACCCTCTCACACTGTTGGTGGCAATGCAAGCTGGTGCAGCCGCTCTGGAAAATAGTATGGAGGTTCCTCAAAGAGTTGAAAATAGACCTACCCTATGACCCAGCAATTGCACTACTAGGTATTTACCCCAAAGGATACAAACATAGTGATTTGAAGAGGTACGTGCACCCCAATGTTTATAGCAACAATGTCCACAACGGCCAAACTATGGAAAGAGCCCAGATGTCCATCGACAGATGACTGGATAAAGAAGATGTGGTGTCTACATAGAATGGAATACTACTCAGCCATCAAAAAAATGAAATCCTGCCATTTGCAAAGACATGGATGGAACTAGAGGGTATTATGCTAAGCGAAATAAATCAGAGAAAGACAAATACCATATGATTTCACTCATATGTAGAATTTAAGAAACAAAACACATGAACATAAAGGAAGGGAAGGAAAAATAAAATAAGATTAAAATTGTGAGGGAGACAAACCATAAAAGATGCTGATAGAAAACAAACTGAAGGTTGCTGGAGGGGTGAGGGGTGGGGGGGATGGGGTAACTGGGTGTCGGGCATTAAGGAGGGCACTTGATGGAATGAGCACTGGGTATTATAAGCAACTGATAAGTCACTAAATTCTATTTCTGAAGCTGATAATACACTATATGTTAACTAAATTGAATTTAAATTAAAAATTATATATATATATATATATATATATATTGCAGATTCCTATCAAAGCTCTGCCCCAAATCCCTGCGACCCACCTCAGTTTGCCTGCAGCCCTATGATGGATGGGCCCCTGCACTGATCTCTCCACTATTCTGCCCAAATCTTTTTCTGGCTTCGGAGGAGTAGGTAAGTGACACGGAATTCATGCCCAGCGAGACAGCCCTCAAGCAAGAAGGGGAAGGAGTCAGAGTACATACCCCAGCTTCTCCAACTTCAGGAGGGCAATGCTAAGGCATGTTCTTCATGGTCCTTTGGAGGGTCCCTAGCAAGGCTGAGCCCTGGCTACCATGCCAGCAGCCCGCTCCTTACTGCGCGGTTTCTCTGCCTGGCTTTCCTGCTTGCTTGTTGGTGGCCCTGGAGCCATCAGTCCAATACATGACCTATACCTACATCTTCGTTTTAGGGGCTCCCTTTGGGGAACTCAGAGTGAAGAGCTTCACCCTGACAAGAGGCAGCCGGGTAACAGTGGGTAAGAGACTTTGGAGCCAACTGCCTGGGTTCACATCCGGGCTCCGCCACCTACTAGTTAATAAGTAGTTAACTAGATATCAATCCCTCCGAGCATCAGGGTCCTCAATCTGTAAAATAGGAATAACGATAGTAGCTGCCTCATAAGGTTGTTGTGAAGATTGAAACAGTTCATACAAGTAAAGTGCTTGTAATAGTGCCTGGCGCATGATAAATGTATAATAAATGCTTGCTATTATTATTATCTAATAAATCAAAGTTTCTTGGGTGGGGCCCAGAAATATGCTTTTTAAATAAGCTCACCAAGTGGTTCTCAAGCACAATAAAATTTGAGAACCGCTGAACTAGAGACACGCCCCTCGGCGTTCCTGTTCTCAAAGAGAACAGTTTAGGAAGCCTACTCTAGCCCAGCAGAGAAGCTTTTTGCAGGAGAACGTTGAGAAACAAAGGCTTTCTCTCAGAGCACTGGAGAAATCAATGGCAGGTGATTCCACGCTTGCGGGCTCACCAGGAGGCTGAATTCATCCCTTTTTCATCCTGCAGTTTTAGCCATATTCCCATTGACCCTCAAGTAAAGTAAGTCCTAAAGCACTTTAGTCCTTTCAAACCATAGAAAGTGGTTCCCAAAGTATGGTCAGGCTGGCAGCACCGGCAGCACCTGGGAGCTTATTAGAAATGCAGTTCTCGGGGACCCTGGGTGACTCAGTGGTTAAGTGTCCGGCTCCTGGTTTCGGCACAGGTCTCGATCTCAGGGTTGTGAGTTTAAGCCCCATGTCCGGGCGGGGGCAGGTTCCTTGATCAGCAGGGAGTCTGCTGGAGACTCTCTCCTCTTCCATGTGATTCTCTTGGGGACTAAAACTGGAGATTCAGTGTCCAAAATTGAGGGAATTCTTGAAAACCTCTCTCCTTTTGCTGTGAGTGAGAAACAAAAGGCCGAATTTTGGGGGAAAGTGTTTCTTTCAGTCAGATACCAGCAAATGCAGTTTTTTTTTTTTAAATGAAATCTCAACTCTGCCTAGTACTTTAATCCTGCTTAGTAATAATTGTGACTAATGGAGCCCAAAGGTAAAGCGTCCAAGGGTTATGTGGTTAGCCTTGCAGGAATGTTCCTGCGTTTTGCAATACAAGAAATATTAGAAAAATAGAATTGTTTATTCATAATAAGTCCTAAATATTTTTTGCATCTAGCTGGGCAAGGCATCTCACAGATGACATTCTAGTGTTTGGGCCTTCTGACCCAGAAAGAATATAAACAACAAAATGGAAGAAATGGAGTTACTTAGGAAGCTTCTTGTTATCCTTCAAGAGAAAAATTAGCTTAAAAAAGCAGAAAAAGAGTGAAATGAATGTTTGCCTTATTAACACGGATTCTCCTTCTGGTACCCACTGGGACTTACCAACTGTAGGTTCATTTCACCTCTTTTTATCCATCTCATTTATTTATGCGTTCAATCATTTATTTATATCAATATTATATATTAAGTTTACTCTTCATGTTATAATCCGATGTTATCATTATTTATTTTCTTGCTCAAATTATTCCTGCTTTGGCCATTGGGAACAATTGCAGGTTGGTCCCTATGTCCTGGTGACATGATCATTATTTGTGTATGGAGGAGGGGGGTGAGAATTTGTTCATTTCTGAAACTATAAGTCGCTCCAAGCCCATGTTCCCTGTCCCAGCCCTTTCTCTAAGCAGCCTTGGTTCTTTTTATTGGTGAGAGCCTTTAGAAACCAAGATCTTGGGGTGCCTGGGTAGCGCAGTGGTTGAGCGTCTGCCTTCACGCTCAGGGCGTGATCCCAGCGTTCTGGGTTCGAGCCCCACATCAGGCTCCTCCGCTAGGAGCCTGCTTCTTCCTCTCCCTCTCCCCTGCTGTGTTCCCTCTCTCACTGGCTGTCTCTATCTCTGTCAAATAAATAAATAAAATCTTTAAAAAAAAAAAAGAAACCAAGATCTTGACGCCGGTTTTGTTCATTGCTGCTGGGTGTCATTACTCCCAGGCCCTGTGAGCTGACGGAGCAAGTGAACATGTGTGCATCCTAACCCATGTATGTATACATATCTATATTTCTGTATCTAGCCATCTGCATGTACATACATTAAAATGTATGTTAAAGTAGATAAAACACTTATGTGCATATCAATATATATTAATTTCCATATCTTAAAATAAACATACAATTTATATGTCCTACTCTAATCCAACACTGTAAAGCACATTCTAGCCCTTCCCTCCTGGGTATCTGCAACTTCTTTCTCTGACAGTAGTACTTCTTCATTCAATCCCAGGATACACTGTTAACTGACAGCCCTTCAAGAAACAAATTTACCAACTGGAGTAAGATGCTTATGCAGAATTCTTTTTGTCTTTAGGCTTACGGTTACCCAAGATACCATTTTCAGAAGTTACTGTTGCTCAATTCCTTTCCCTCCACCTTTGGTGAGGTTATAGCTTAGATTTGTGAAACAATTAAGTTCATTTATCACAGTTAGTGTTCCATTCTGGGAGGTGAGAGATTTGTATAGTCCATTTGCACAAGGATTTATTGAATATTAGGACTCCTAGAAGCCATATAATGCTTTGTATGTTTTCAGTGTATTTTAGTGTATGTATATATGTAAGGCTCTATATATCATTGTTAAAATGGAGAAAAATATCCGTAAATACAGGAAAACAAAGACAAAATAAAATAAGTCACCAGGGAGTCTATTGCCTGGAAATAACCGAGGTCAAAATTTTAGGGTACTTTCTTCGAAACTCTTTCAGATAATAAATTAAAAAATGGCATTATGCGGTTCATATTGTTTTGAATCTGCTTTTCTCCCTTGGTGTACCATGAACATAAGACAGTATTTTGATATTTAAAAACACAAATTACAAAAAAGCTTTTCTCCCCCTTTCCCCAGGAATTTCAGATTTGTAATTAGAGATGTCAGCAAATGCTAATATATCCCTACCAATAAACAACTAGGACTTCTCCCGACAACGGGAACTGATTAATACAATGTGTGCAAACATTAATTGATGGTGTGAATTAAGAATCGAATCCCTGTTTTAAAGATGATATACATGCAGCGCAATCAAGAAAAGCATTTAACCAGATTTGTTCATGAATTTCATTGTGTGCTGTGGAATAGCTAATTTATAATTGCATTAGTCTGTAAAATAATCTATTAATAAAATTGGAGGTAAAATTGGGCATAGATTCATTATCTCAGTCAGTTGTGGATGCTCACTAAAGAACATTTTCCCTGCACATGAGGTGCAGACCTCATTATCATGCTCAGCAGAATGGGGAGCACATCTCTGTCCTTTATTCTTCCCAAGCTGTGTAATGTTCCAGCAACTCAACTAATTCATTAGAGTTAGTGGAAAAGTTGAGTGCATGCTTAATCTTCTTTGGTGTTAATTAGTGTTGTCGTTGGCTTAAGAAATGTTTCATAATTTACTGAATTGAAAAATCAATTGCTTATCAGCTTTGTAAAGGTAACTGCATTTTCTGCTAGTAGCTCCTAGCCTTTGTGGAGAAAAAGCTGGGCCCTTGGGTCATCACTGCTTCTCAGAACCTTTGCTTTCCCACTGCTGTTTGGACTCATTAAAAGTCAGAGTACAATACCCAGAGAATGTATCCAGGGACTATTATTGAGATTAGATTCAGAGAAAACTAAAAGATCTACAACTAAATGGGAGAGGAGAGAAGAGCCTGAAGTGAAGTATTTATTCAACCAACCAACGAACCATCATTGATTCCGGACTGACAGCATGCTAGGCACTGCAAATGTAGGGTTAAAGATTTGGGGTGTCATGGGTGCACCACACCGCTTCCCGCTGTGAGGAGGAGAGTGAGGAAGGGAAGGAAGAAGAGGAGCTGGGGGAGCTGGCCCTGCATGTCCTCCACCCCTGGGGGCCTGAGGACCCGATGCTGGGGGCCCAGGCCAGCATGGGGAGCCACAGCAAGGCCAAGAGTGAGGCAGGAAGTGTGGACAATGTGAACTCCACCCCCTCCAGACCCAGCCCTAAACCCTGGCAGGGGCCCATGCCTGCCCCTGAGGTCCGGGTGGAGAGGCCAAGGGTCAACTGTCCAGGAGGTGATCATCTGCCCCCCTTGTCTCCCTAAAGATGATCAAAATGTCTCTTTGGACAAAACACAAGATAGACAAGAACCACAAATTCTCGCTGGTGATGGTGAGGGAGAATGGAGCCTCGTTGTCAGGCCTGACGGACAGCAACTGCCTCTAGACCTAGAGACAGCCTTCTGCTCCATGTTCACTAGAAGTTCTCTTCAGCCTCATGCAGAAGAAAACTGAGTTGCCGGTCACTGACCACTTGCTGTCTCCAGTCATGTGTCCTGCCAGCTGCTTGTCTCCCTGTAGGAACATGAAGAAAGTGTTTCACTGCCCATTTCCTCTTCAACATCGTTTGTATCCACAGTGACTCTTACGAGGAGGAGAAGACGAGCTGGAAGGACCTGTTGGTCTTCATGCTCAGTCTGGATACCAAGGTACCAGTTACACGGAGGAAGTGGTGTTAACTGGGCCAGTCCTTGTGCTGCACAACTGCATGGTCAAGCTATTGGCTCATGTGCTGCAGTGCCCCTGTCAGACCTAGGCATCCTACAGCCTGCCTGGGGAGGAAGATGTGCTCTCTAAACAGTCCTGTACATCTTCACCTTCTTGTACAATAAAACCCTTGGTCTAGAGTGATGGTTCTCAAACTGGGCTCCGTGGGACCCTTGGGAGCATGGTTCCAGGAGGCATCCAGGGCACCTGGGGGACTCCAGAAGGAAATCCAAGATTCCAGGCAGCATTCCAGGGACTCCAGGCATCCATTCCCCATGTTGCCCGGCCCACACTTCACTCCTAGTTTATCAGTTACAATTTTCATTTTTCCGTGTGTGATTTTTGTCATCATGATAAAAATCTAAGTCTCCCCAATCCAGGTCCACAATAACAACAACAACAACAACAAAAGATATGGTTTAGGGTTGATGAGAGCATGGGAAAGTGAGCACCCTTACATAACGCTGATAGAAAAGTAAATCAATATATTTCTTCACGAAGCATGGTGGAAATTTGACAGTATCTATTGGTACTTAAACTGTATATATTCTATTATCCAACAAGTCCAAATCTAGGAATATATCCTATGCAATGTAGTTGATCCTTATTTTTCATGAATTCTGTATTTGCGAATTTGTCAACTCACTGCCATGAATTTGTAACCCCCAATTTTACTCATGGCGCTTTCACAGTCTTCCATGGACATAGAACAGCAGACACTTTGCATTAAGAATCGATTGTCTGTATACCTACAGATGTGAAGAACATCCATGTTCATTCAGTTCTTTCAACAAACACATTGAAAATAGCTGCATAGGCATTTGGAGTTCATCTATGAAGCAAACAGAGAAAGAACTTGCCCTTGCAAAGCTTACATTCTAGCAGAAGAAAGGTCACTGCAGAATGAGTGAGAAGACAGAAAGATTAGAAAAAACCTCAATGTCCCCTAAGAGGTGACTGACAGCTGATAGCCCTGGCAATCCCCCTCCTAGCTACATCTCAAGAGAAACGAGATGTGTGTCCCAAAAAGGCATGTGTAAGACAGTTCTTAACAGCTTTATTTGTAATACAAGGCTGGTCAAATTATGATACATACATACAAGGGAACATGCCACAGACATTGAAAATGACATGGTTTAAATTCACCAACATAGAGCAAGCCCAAGAGTCATTGATGATTGAAAAAGTCAGTTCAAAATAACATGTACCTTACGCCCAAGTTTGTGAAAATGTATAGTTATATTGACATTCACACACACACACACACACACACACGCACGCACACACTCACACACACACATTTGTAGAGAGCTGTTTGGAAGATTTTTACAAGGGCTTTCTCTTGGTAGTGGGATTTCAGAAAATGCATACTTTGTTATTTTGTCTTCCTGTACTGTTTTAATTTTTTTTAAAGATTTTATTTATTTATTTGAGAGCGACAGAGACAGAGAGAAAGGGGATGAGCAGGGGGAGGGGCAGAGGGAGAGGGAGAAGCAGACTCCTGTGGGGCTGGATCCCAGGACCCTGAGATCATGACCAGTGTGAAAGGTGCTCAACCGAATAAGCCACCCAGACGTCCCTCAAATTTTTTCTTAATGTTGTATATGAGAATACAAAGTAGTGCCATTTCTTATTGCAAATCTGCAGTGGTCATGCTTCAGGAACTTACAGGCTTTACCAGCTCACCTTTTCAGGGAGTTTCTCAGAGGATCATACATTTGTCCCCATTTGTTCCTCAGGGAGTCCTTGACTTTCTCGGTCTTTTGCCTGATAGTAAAGAACAGGAACCCACACATGTCCAGGAACCTTCCACAAATGTCACTTCTCACCCTTTCCACTGAAACCCTAGAAGGTGAAGCTCCCATCAAGCCATGGTCTCTTTCGCCCTAGGTAGCAAAATTAGGCATCTGTCTCAACCACTTTCCCATGCTCCCCACTCCCCTACCAAAGGAGCAATTAAAAAAAAAAAATTTTTTTTTAATTGGAAAATAGATATGAGAGAAATTGTGTTCTCCAGCTCCCTAGCCAGCAAACCCAAGCCCCGGATGTGATTAGCTGTGTTGGGGAAGGTGTGATGCTTCACTCAGCATTCCAGTCCCAGATAAGAGAGAATGACCTCTGATATACCTGTGAAAATCCGGGGTGGGGGGGGTGGTGGAATTGGTCCCAAAGCTATTTGTGATCATCTCTTTAGCTGTCTCATTAAAGAACTTTTGTTCTTGTCTGTGTGTGCATGATTGGTGCTACTCACGTTTCCAATCATAAAAGGGGGGGGTTGTTGAAAAAATGAGTCATGGCTCACAGCAGAAATTCATGCTCAGAAACAGCTGGTAAGCAAATGGACAGAGTGCTCATATCCATTTGGGCTGACCGTATGCTTAAAATGTCTCCTTAGTTATTTAGTCAAGATTGACATGTCAGGTCGCCTGGGTGGCTCAGTCAATTAAGCGTTTGACTCTTGATCTCAGCTCAGGTCTTGATCTCAGGGTCCTGGGTTCAAGCCCCGTGCTGGGCTCCTCCCTGGGTGTGGAGCCTACTTAAAGAAAAATGAATATGACATGTCACATGTCAGCCTGTTATCCAAGGTCCACATTCTAAGACTTGTCTGTGCTGTTTTGAAGCACGCTGCACCTCACATGGTCTGTGGGGCATCAACATTCACAACTGTGAGGTCTCCATACCCCGCTTGCTCTGTCTCAGACAAATGCCCTCTCTAGCCTCACCCATCCCCTCTGTGGAGTGCAGAGCTTATCATCAGGTCTCGACACTAAACTTCAGGGGATTCTTGACAGCTGGTTCGCAAGCTTTGTTGCATGCTGTCATCCGCTGGGACATTTTAAGAAATAATGGAGCCTGCGTCCCTCCTCAAGATAATCTGATTAAACTGGTCTGAGTGCAGTCTGGGCATTTGGATTTTTTAAAACTTCCCAGGTGACTATAAGGTGCAGCCATATCTGAGAACCACTGTCTTGGGGGGCACCTTGTGGGACCTGATTGTATGTGGGGGTCACATTGGTTTCTCAGAGGTACTTCTCACCCAACGTAATGATAATCCCTTATTCAGAAAGACTACAGAAATAACGACAGAAGCAGCTTCTCATAACCGTGCTGTTGACACAGAGGCAGAGAGACAGCACAGTGCAAATAACACATGTAGCAGCTACACCGCTCCTCACCTTCTGCCAGGTAATCCTAAGGATGCACCTGACAGGGAATAATATGACGTCATGCTATATTCCAAGCGACTGAAGCAAAAATGTTTTAGGAAGCCGTGGAGCTCATCCATGACTTGTAAAAAATAGCAGTTGGCTCCAATTATGGTGCAAAGTAATCAGAAGGAATGCCTTCCAGGATATGTTCTCTATGCTTCGTGCATTGCTATAAACACAATCTTTTACTTCTCACAACTGATGCCTCTTAATATAGTGGAGATGCATTGAGCACCATGATGTAGGGTGGAATGCAAGCCGAGAAGCATTCCTACACCAGGAAAGGAAGGCTTTGCTTTGATCACATCAGTCAAGATCCCTGCCCCCACCTCCCGCTACCTCTTCCGTTTGGTCTTCCAAGCAACCAAAGGACCGTCAAGATAGTAGCTATATGCTTTCATGAAGAGATACCACCTTATGTCTGAACTGTGCTTGCCACAATGCCCAAGACTCATCTACAGATTTCCAAGGGTAGTGACCAGTCTAAGGCAGGGAGCCATTTTGTTTATTGTTCAAAAGGAGTTTCCCGAGGGCAAGGAAAGCAAGACTTTTATACTCCCCCCCCCCAGGTTGGCCCATCCCTCACCAATTCAAGCTGAAGCAACAATGAGCTCAGCTATAGTTTAATTTCATTTCAAAGACTCCACCCAGTACGTCATTAATCCTCATTGTGGCCTAAATCAGCAATAAGGTACAAAGGTTTTCTCAAACTGGCAGTTTTAGACCAGAGATCTTCATAAACCCAGAGGCTTAAATATAGTTCAAGGGTTACGAAGACGAGAAAAACAAATTTCAACTGGACCTCCTTTGACTCAGGGGTTGCAGTGGAAACAAAGGTGACTTTAATGGAGTTTTGGCTCCAAGAAGAAACCCTTGAACACGTGCCCCTTGTTCCGGTTATTGACACCTTGTCTCCCTTTACCTTTTCCTCCCACATCATCCTTGACAAGGAAACAGTGCTCGAAGTTCTTGAATTGGACTCTTAGAAAATCCTCTCAGGTGTGGTTCACTTTTCCTGGAAGTCTTTCTGGAGATCACTGATTATCATTAGAACTTTTCCTCAGAATTGATGGAGAAGCGCCATTTGACCCTGCGAGGTCATGAAGGACTCAGTTTAGGAGAACACTAAATAATATTAACACTTCAGGCACAATTTCCCCGAGTCTCACAACCTCCTTGTGTGTTTCACACTGCTCTTGCTGCTCGCAGTTGAACAGCTTCAGCGGTTGAGGCCCTTGGCCTCATGTCTGTCATCATTTGGTCAAGCGATGAGAATGTACATTTCTTGCCCAGGTCACTTTCCCTTGCCTTATCTGCTGACTTCNNGCAGGAATGGGGAAGGGGCTTCTTTTAGGGGAAAGGACACCAAGGATGTTCACAACCAGATATAAAAAGTTAAAGGATCTGACCCACAAAGGGCAGGAGCTATTTTCAGAATAGGAGGCGAGGGGGAGAGTAGGGAGTGAGGGATACAAGATGTTATAGGCCCTTTGCTGTGATCAGTTAAGGAAACACTGGTTGCCGTCGCCAGGAACAGACGAGGACTAATCCAGCCTGACCATCCTTGCTGTCCAGCTCCCACCTCCAGCCCAGGAATTTATTTTTCCCCTCACAGCAGGCCGATAAACACTGTATCATATCTAAATGAGTCAGAAGAAACTGGATTCTGAGCTTTTCAAAAGCCACACTCAAGGTTAACGTCTTAATCTTCTGGAAGCTGAATGTGTGTTGGAGATCCCCCTCCATCCGAAGTATGGAGGGCCTGGGGTGCCAGGGTGGCTCAGCTGTTTAAGCATCCGACTCTTGATTTTGATTCAGGTCTTGATCTCAGGGTCATGAGTTCAAGCCCTAGGCTGGGTTCCACATTGGGTGTGGAGCCTAATTAAGAAAGAAGAAAAGAAGGAAGGAAAGAAGGAAGGAAGGAAGGAAAATTAGGGGTCTGACAGGGGTGAGGCTAGTTTTCCAACTGTTTCCATAAAATGATTTCAAAGCACAAATCCAAAATTCTCTGCCCCATCACTCAGCACCTTGCTGCCTGGCTGACACATCACATACCAGATTTCCCTTGTTCTAAATAATTATCACTATTTCCATCCCCCCAAAAGGAGGTGAAGTGCTGAGGACCAGTGTTTTGTAGAGCACTGTTTGGGCAGTTGTGCCGTGCATGGCCCTGAGCTAGGTACAGTCAGTCCATCACCACTGTGTTCAGGAGGCTTGGTTGATGACCTTTGGGTTGCCAGCCAAGGCACAATGTCACTGCATGCCTGGAACCCTCATTTGGCTTCGTAGAGTTAACCTAAAATGCAGAACTGTAGAGAAGGTTAGGCCTGGGGCCATCCCTGAGCATAACCAGCCGGACTTCACATGGATTGTTGAGTAAAGAAGCTCAGAGCCATTAAGTGACTAGGTGGACCAGTTTCACAAAGCTGTTGACAGTGCCAGACCACGACCCCTAGATTTCCTGGCCTCTGGACCAGATAGCTGTATTACCCTTGGTTTGTTTTTTGTTTTTTGTTTTTTTTAAGATTTTTATTTATTTGACAGAGATAGACACAGCGAGAGAGGGAACACAAACAGGGAGAGTGGGAGAGGGAGAGGGAGAAGCAGACTTCCCGCTGAGCAGGGAGCCGGAAGCAGGGCTCGATCCCAGGACCCCAGGATCATGACCTGAGCCGAAGGCAGACACTTAACGACTGAGCCATTCAGGAGCCCCATACCCTTGGGTTTGTTCATGAGACCCTCGGGCTGGCGCTAATGAACAGTATGCCTCTGTGTGACAGTGCTGTTCTTGCTCCCCGGATGCCCCCTTACTTTTGTTCATCACACTATTTCCTACTCTTCCTTCAAAATTCAGCTCCTCAAGCCTTCTGTGGCCCCAAGTATGAGATAGGGGACCTCTACGTGGCCCACTGTATTCCCTACATACACAACACCCACAACATTGCACTGGAACCCCCCGCTAACCTGTAAATACCTTGAGGGTGAATATTATGACTGCTTTGATTTCTACAAAAACAATGCCCAACACAACGTCTGACGCATGTTGGTGGCTCATTCCTGTCTGGTGAAGGACGATATGAGCAACATTATCATCAGTGCATGACACAGCCCCAGGGACGTGGTGATAAGCTTTATTTTATGGGCTCTCTGGGATTCTATAGTCCACACTGATGGCAATGACAATTAGTTATTTAAAAGATAAATAAAAACACACGAGTGGGGACGCCTGGGTGGCTCAGTCGTTAAGTGTCTGCCTTTGGCTCAGGTCATGATCCCAGGGTCCTGGGATCGAGCCCCACATTGGGCTCTCTGTGCAGCCGGAAGCCTGCTTCTCCTTCTCCCACTCCCCCCTGTTTGTGTTCCCTCTCTCGCCGTCTCTCTCTCTGTCAAATAATAAATAAATAAAATCTTTAAAAAACAAAACAAAATAACACACGAGTGTGTAAAGCAAGGTCTTGGTGTGGTACAAGCCCATTTTTCAGATGAGGACTGGGAAGGTGAAGTCCACAGAGGAGCTGAGATCATGTAACAGCTTACAGCCAGAATTGAATTTCAAGTGCCCAATAAGGAACCCATGCTCTTGTCACTAAATTTATTGCCTCATTGTCACTTAGACAAGAAAGCCTTTCTCAGTAGGGTCTTCCATCCTCTACCCCTTAGCAAGAAAGCAGAGTGTGGGTTTCCCCGGTCCTGTACCCAATGTCTCCCATTGTCTCAGCTGGCAAAGGTTAAAGTGTAACCAAACAGCTAAGACTTCTTAGGTTTTTATCACTGGAAACATCAGCTTTGGAGGCAGAAATGGGCCTTAAGACTTCTTAGATGTGAGACCTGTGAGTCATGGTGTACCTATTATAACTATGTTCCGTGATGGATGGAAAGGAAGAATGGCTTCCCTTCCTGGCTTGGATCAGAGGAAATTGTTGGCTTCTTGCAGCCCTCCACCTTTTGAGGTTAACTCAGTCGGGCACCTGAAAAAGGAATGGTGTCTAGATTAGAACTGAAGCGTCATAAGGTTATTGCTGTTAATAATAAGCATTCATTACAACCTGTCAACTATATAGCAGTTAACACTAATAGTAATTATTATTAATCATTACTGGTATCTATTTCTACGTCAGACTTAGGGTGGAGATGGAGAATAAGGCTTGGAAAGAATAGTGGTGAGAGGTTCTGAGGTTGGAAGGACAACTGTTGCTTCTTCTCCTGGAGGCCTAAAGCCTGGGAGGCCACTAAGTGTCGCAGCCCTCTGCTGGCCACAGGCTACAGTGACATCGCTGAACTTCCCATGAAGACCCACTCCAGAGGAGCACTGGGGGCGGTGGAATGGGGAAGGGACATCACTGGTAAAGCTCACCCCACTTATTACAGCCAGAGCCTGAAATGGACACAGCCAGGAGCTCCTAGAGCCTCTAACATGGCAAATGTTGATGGGAAGTATGTCCCTGCTTGTACACTGTTGAGTGGTTCCTTAGTATGGCTGTAAGAAGCAGCTTAAAGATTTTGGGACGCCTGGGTAGCACAGCGGTTAAGCGTCTGCCTTCGGCTCAGGGCGTGATCCTGGCGTTATGGGATCGAGTCCCACATCAGGCTCCTCTGCTGTGAGCCTGCTTCTTCCTCTCCCACTCCCCCTGCTTGTGTTCCCTCTCTCGCTGGCTGTCTCTATCTCTGTCAAATAAATAAATAAAATCTTTAAAAAAAAAAAAAAGATTTAGAATTTGTCCTCGACATTTATGAAGTCCTGACACCCTACTTCCTCCTTTTTTTTTCAAAATAAAATGTCTTGTTTTATTAACAAGCAAAATACAATAAAGATCTAATTCATGTGGTAATAACTTGTGTAGGAACATTAACCATCTGAAGGATATGTGGGTGCTGGAAAGTGAGTAGAAAAAAATTCTAGGCATTGTGGTCAAACACAAGAAACTTTGTGAATCTCTTATCCAGAGTTAAGTCATTCTAAAAAGCTTCATTATATGGTTTTCTAGCCCCAGCTAGATCTGAAGAAGGGAATTAACAAAGAAAATATGAGTACTATTGGAGTTAAGCAGACTGCCACAGGAAAAAATGGAGAAATGACAAAAACCTCTAAGAACCCAGCCCCGTGACTAGACAACAGCTGAGCTGGGTTATCAGATGTCCTACACAGCTCCTAACCCTTGAGTGGGAGCAGACCCGGATTTTGTAGGATCTGAAGCTTATATAATTTAATTTCTCTTTCTTTTTCTTTCTTTCTTTCTTTCTTTCTTTCTTTCTTTCTTTCTT
>NW_024424453.1:42473234-42683407 GCF_017311325.1 Ursus maritimus
TCTTTCTTTCTTTCTTTCTTTCTCTTTTTTTAAGATTTGTGTATTTATTTTAGAGGGAGAGAAAAGAGATAGAACGCTCAAGCATGAGCAAGGGGAGGGGCAGAAGGAGAAGGAGAGAGAGTCCCAAGCAGACTCTTCACTGAGCATAGAGCCCAACGTGCGGCTTGACCTCAGGACCCCAAGATCACAACCTGAGCTGAAACCAAGAGGCAGTCACTTAACTGACTGGGCCACCCAGGCACCCCTAAGGGACTTTCTTTAAGAAAAAGAATACAACTATGTTATGCACAATTAGATATAAGAGTGAATATTTATTTCCAATGCAAACAACACACACATACCAAATTACTGGAGTTTTGAAGAGTTAGGTCTCCTTTTACTGAGATTTCTCAGCAACTTACTGGAAATGTTTACATGCAGATAACTCCTTTGCAACCTTGCTTCCCTCCCCACCTCAGCTGGAGCCCGCACTCACGGGCCTGTGACAATGCCAGCTCCCGGCACTTACATCTCATTTCCTTTCTTCTACCAGAGGGAACATTGCTTTCCTGCCCCTCAGATGGATACCCCTGAAACCCACAGAAGAGGTAACTGCACATGCAGTGTACCTTGCTTAAAAAGGCTGAGTATTACACATTTTTAAAAAGAAGACTCTTTGTCTTTTATTTTTTATTTTTATTTTATTTTTTTAAGTAAGCTCCATGCCCAATATGGGACTTGAACTCAAGACCCCAAGGTCAAAAGTCGCATGCTCTTCCAACTGAGCCAGCCAGGTACCCCTAGGAAGTACAGGTTTTAATATTTCCCATAAAAAGTATAGGAATGTTTTTCCTTCAAAAATGTTTCACTTAGAAAATTATCGCACAATAAAATTGACCATTGGCAATGTGCACAGTTCTGCGAATTTTAACACAGGTATAGATTCGTGTAATCAGCACCACCATCAGGATGCAGGACAGACAGAGCTATCGCCTGAAAAAAACTCCTTTGTGCAAAGGTGTATAAACTTAAAGATAATATTGAAAGAAGTAATTCTCGTTAGCTGTGACATCCATTACTGTGAAATACTTCATTTCTCCCAACAGATGGCCCGAGGAGGTGCTCCTATAACAAGAATCTATATCGCATTAGACAAATTGCAGGTACACTTCAGGAACATTGTCTGGACTATTTTCTAGATTCTTTTTTCCATGTGGTCAAAGCGTAACATCTCGTTTTTGACCAAATCCTTTCAAATAGTTTGGTTTTTTTAAATCACTAACTTCTTTCTAAAGTTATTATTTTAAGAAGTATTGTATTCTTCTAGAAAATCAAACCAGGAACTCCAAGCTTTGGTCACAGAGAGAGAGTGCCCAGATGGGGACAAATGTGAATGGATCATGCAACCGGGACCAGGCCCTCCGTTGCCAATGTACTTTTGGTGTTGTCTCACTTCGAACCCACCTTGCCGTCATCATGGCGGCCTTAAGGCACTCTGATCCCTCTGTGTTAGTCTGAGCCAACTGTAAGAACGCCATTCTCATGGACTCCCTAATTAAATTAAAAAGGATATAATCAATACCACAAAAAAACCATACAGGAAAAAATGTATAGGTAAAAAAAAATATATGAACCACACAATGAGCTGATTTCTGCTCCCCTGGCTTGTGGACTTTATTCTAGTTCCCCAGCTAAGGTTGCTGCACACCCCTGATTCCAAAGAATCCTGCCCACACCAGGGCAGCCATAATATAGCAGAAGATTCAGAATCTGGGCTCTGAAGGGAAACTGTTCATGTTCAAATCCACACTCTACTGCTTACTAGTTCTGTGACCTTGGACAAGTTCCTTAACTTCTCTGTACCTCCACTTTCCCGCCTATATTAATAGGATGCACTTCATGGTGTTATTGTGGAGAATATATGAGATAATACTCGAGAACCATTTAGGATGGAACCTGGCACACAGTTAATGTTTGACTAATGGTAGCTGTTACTTATACCTGGGACATGGATGTCAGTTGAGGTTCTGAAGGGTGTGTGTGCTCTTCAGGTGACTGACAATACAGACAATCCTACTTTTTAAGTGCATCCTCCCCCCCTTGCCACCATGCCATCCCTTCCCACCTATCTACAGGAGGTGGGTTTCCCTCTGTTTTAAATCTTTTTTTTTTTTTAAGATTTTATTTATTTATTCAACAGAGATAGAGACAGCCAGCGAGAGAGGGAACACAAGCAGGGGGAGTGGGAGAGGAAGAAGCAGGCTCATAGCAGAGGAGCCTGATGTGGGGCTTGATCCCACAATGCCGGGATCACGCCCTGAGCTGAAGGCAGATGCTTAACCGCTGTGCCACCCAGGCGCCCCCCCTCTGTTACATTTTTTATACTACTGAGAGCATGAATCATTTGAAAGTTCAAAACATTCTCAAAAATAATTTAAATAATTTTATTGTGGAGTCTATAGCCAAAATGGTTTATAGAGCTGTACAAAGAGGATTGTTCTCCCATAGATTTCTATGCCTCTGGTCCTTTTTTTTTTTTTTTTTTAAGATTTTATTTATGTACTTGTCAGAGAGAAAGAGCACAAGCAGGGAGAGTGGCAAGCAGAGCAGGCAGGGAGAGAAGCAGGCTCCCCGCTGAGCAAGGAGCCTGATGTGGGATTTGATCCCACGACCCTGTGATCATGACCTGAGCCAAAGGCAGATGCTTAACAGCAGAGCAGGCAGGGAGAGAAGCAGGCTCCCCGCTGAGCAAGGAGCCTGATGTGGGATTTGATCCCACGACCCTGTGATCATGACCTGAGCCAAAGGCAGATGCTTAACCCACTGAACCACCCAGGTATCTACCCTTTTGTCCTTTTTTGATAGAGGTTTACTCAACTGCTCATTATTGATTTCCTTAATCCCTTGCAGGAAAACAGGTTCCTCTTGAACTTTACTACATAGCATGTTTCCCTGCTCGTGGACTGAAAAGAGCGTGGAAATTTTATCTAGTCAATGATGGGTAGCCAGAGATATCTAGTGACCACATACCCGGGAACTGAGAATTAGGAAGTGAGCCCCTCAGTATCTCTCTCTGGAGCCAACAAAACAGATGTCACAAAATCCTGAGTTCTAGAGGAGTCCAAGATGGCGGAGGAGTAGGAGACTTTGTTTCATCTGGTCCCAGGAAATCAGCTAGATAGCTATCAAGTCATTCTGAACACCCATGAATTCAACCAGAGATCAAAGAAAAGAATAGCTGCAACTCTACACATAGAAAAGCAACCACTTTCTGCAAGGTTGGAGGTGCGGAGAAGTGAATATGAGCGATATATGGGAAGAGAGATCGCAGTGGGGAGGGAGCCTCCATCGGGCAGCCACAGGAAGGTGATAAAGCAGCGGAATGCAAAACCAGAACTTCCAGAAGTCTGCTCCTGTGAGGGACCTCCTGGCCTGAAAGGCGCAGGTTGCTAAGCGGGGGCAGAACTCTAGGTGGGACAGAGTGGTCTCAGGATCCTCGGGGTCACAGGAAACCAGGGGTGCCTGAGTGCAGCAGAGTTCCCAGGCATTAGAGCAGGAAGCCCCCTGCAAACAGTGAGCCCAGGAGTGGGCTCTCAGCTCGGGGTTGCCATATACCATGAACCGGGGCAGTCGGGCAACTGCTCTCCGAGCAGGAGCCCAACAAGTGGCAGAACAGTGGGGAGACCGCCCTCCCGTGGGATGGGCAGCCCAGAAGCGTGCTGCAGGAGTCCGCAGGGTTTGGAGACTCTAAGCAGGGCCGTGTGCCTGAGATAGAAATGCTGGCTCCCAGGCCTGGTGAGCACCAATTGTGGCTGGAGACCAGGGAGACAGGAGTGATTGACTGCTTTTGCCTGAGGTCTCACTGAGGAGCGGGGCCCTGAGCTTTCGGCTCCGGGGCCAGAGACTGGGAGGCCACCAACTTTCTTTTCTTTTCTTTTTTTAAGATTTTATTTATTAGATACAGAGAGTGAGTGACAGAGAGCACGAGAGGGACAAGGGTGGGAGGGAGAAGCAGACTCCCGCTGAGCGGGGAGCCCGGAGGCGGGGCTTGATCCCAGGACTCTAGTATCACGTCCGGAGCCGAAGGCAGAAGCTAAACCGACTGAGCCACCCAGATGCCCGGGAGGCCACCATTTCATTCTCATCCTCTAAAGCTCTGCAGAAAGCCTTCAGGGAACAAAAGCCACAGAGAACAATCTGGAGCAGATGATTTAGCCCAGCCCCTGGCAAAGGCCGTGCAATTCCACCTGGGGCAAAGACACTTGAGCATCAAGGCAACAGGCCCCTCCCCCAAAAGATCGGCAAGAACATCCAGACAACACCAAGTTTACCATCAATGAGAACTGTAAAACTCCAGTGCCAAGGAAATACAGCACATAGAGTTCAGGGCTTTTTTCCCATGATTCTTTAGTCCTTCAATTTTAATTTTTTAAAAATTTTTTCTTTTTTAATTTCTTATTTTATCAACTCTTTTTTAAAAATCTTCTTTAATTTTCATTTCCACAGTTACATTCTACCCCTTTATTGTATTTAATTTTATTTTTGTATACATGTAAGTTTTTCTTTCTTTACAATTTTGGGATGCCGTTTCTTCCAACAGACCAAAATACACCCAAAATATGGTGTATGGCATTGTTCTATTCACCTATCGGAGCATAGTCTCTCTTTTTTATTTTCTTCCCTTTTTTTTGTTTTTTTTGTTTTGTTTTTTTTGTTAAAGTCTTTTTAAATATTCACCTTTACAGTTACATTCTAGCCTTTCAATGTATTTAATTTTATCTTTGTATATATGTAAGTTTTTCTTTCTTTTCAATTTTGAGATGTAGTTTCTTTTAACAAACCGACCAAAATACATTCAGGAGATAGTGTATTGCTCTGTTCTGTTCACCTGTTTATATCCCTTCCTTTTTGCTGTTGTTGTTGTTGTTGTTGTTGTTGTTTTCTCCTCTTTTGTTTTTTCTTGTCTTTTAATTTTCATTTTTACAGTTACTTTCTATCCTTTCATTTTATTTAATTTTATTTTTGTACATATATAACATTTTCTTTCTTTACAATTTTGGAATCCAGTTTTCTAATGGGCAGACCAACACACACACAGGATTCTCTGTATTGCTCTATTCTGCTCACCTGTCTGATTGTATTCTCTTTTTAATTTTTTTTTCATTTAAAAAAAATTTTTTTTTAAAGATTTTATTTATTTCTTCGACAGAGATAGAGACAGCCAGCGAGAGAGGGAATACAAGCAGGGGGAGTGGGAGAGGAAGAAGCAGGCTCATAGTGGAGGAGCCTGATGTGGGGCTCAATCCCACAATGCCGGGATCACGCCCTGAGCCGAAGGCAGACGCTCAACCACTGTGCCACCCAGGCGCCCCTCATTTTTTAAAATTTTTATTCCTTTTTTTCAGTTTTGCGTCTCTTCTGATTTGTTTAGTGTATATTTCTCTGTGGTCGTTGTTGCCATTTTAGTTTTTTGTTCTCTCGTTCATCTATTCTTCTCTGGACAGAATGACAAGATGGAAAAACTCACCTCAAAAAAAAGAACAAGAAGTACTGACTGCCAGGGACCTAATCAGTATGGACAGAAGAATTAATACCTATAAATACATATTCTTCTGAAGTTGTTTCAAAAAATGGAAATGGAAGGAAAACTTCCAAACTCTTACTATGAGGCCAGCATTACCTTGATTCCCCAAACCGAAGACCCCACGAAAAAGAAGAATCACAGACCAATGTCCCTGATGAACATGGAAGTAAAAATTCTTACCAAAATACTAGCCATTAGGATTCAACAGTACATTAAAAGGATTATTCACCATGACCAAGTGGGATATATTCCTGGGCTGCAAGGGTGGCTCAACATCTACAAATCACCAATACAATACACGACATAAATAAAAGAAAGGACAAGAAACATATGATCCTCTAAATTGATGCAGAAAAAGCATCTGACAAAGTACAGCATCCTTTCTTGATTAAAACTCTCCGTAGTGTAGGGATAGAGGGAACATACCAAAATATCATAAAATTCATCTATGAAAAGCCTACAGCAAATATCATTCTCAGTATGGAAAAATTGAGAGCATTTCCCCTAAGGTCAGGAACACGGCAGGGATGTCCACTATCACCACTGTTGTTCAACATAGTACTAGAAGTCCTAGCCTCAGCAATCAGACAATAAGAAGAAATAAAGGCATCCAAATCAGCAAAGAAGTCCAACTCTCACTCTTCACAGATGACATGGTACTCTATGTAGAAAACCCAAAAGACTTGACCCCAAAATTGCTAGAACTCAGACAGGAATTCAGCAAAGTGGCAGGATACAAAATCAATGCACAGAAATCAATTGCATTTCTATACACTAACAATGAGACAGGAGAAGGAGAAATTAGAGTAGATCCCATTTACAATTGTCCCCCAAACCGTGAGATACCTAGGAATAAACCTAATCAAAGAGGCAAAGGCTTTGTACTCAGAAAACTACAGAATACTCATGAAATAAATTGAGGAAGGCACAAAGAAATGGAAAAACATTCCATGCTCATGGACTGGAAGAACAAATATCGTTAAAATGTCTACACTACCTAGAGAAATCTACACGTTCAATGCAATCCCTATCAAAATACCATCAACTTTTTTCACAGAGCTGGAACAAATAATCCTAAAATGTGTATGGAAGGAGAAAAGACTGTGAATAGCCAAATGAGTGTTGAAAAAGAAAACCAGAGCTGGTGGCATCACAATTCCAGGCTTCGAGCTCTATTACTAAGCTGTAATCATCAAGACAGCATGGTACCAGCACAAAAACAGACACATAGATCAATGCAACAGAACAGAGAACCTAGAAATGGACCTTCAACTCCATGGTCAACTCATATTTGACAAAGCAGGAAAGAAGGTCCTGTGGAAAAAAGACAGTCTCTTCAACAAATAGTGCTGGGAAAATCGGACAGCCACATGCAGAAGAATGAAACTGGACCATTTCCTTACACCATACCCAAAAATAGACTCAAAATGGATGAAAGACCTAAATGTGAGACAGGACTCCATCAAAATCCTAGAGAACACAGGCAGCAATCTCTTCGACCTTGGCCACAGCAACTTCTTGCTAGACACGTCTCCAAAAGCAAGGGAAACAAAGGCAAAAATGAACTATTGGGACTTCATCAAGATAAAAAGCTTTTGCACAACAAAGGAAACAGTCGACAAAACCAGAAGACAGCCAACAGGATGGGAGAAGATATTTGCAAATGACCTATCAGATTAAGGGCTAGTATCCAAACTCTAAAAGAATTTATCAAACTCAACACTCAAAGAACAAATAATCCAGTCAAGAAGTGGGAAGAAGAGGGGCGCCTGGGTGGCACAGCGGTTAAGCGTGATCCCGGCGTTCTGGGTCGAGCCCCACATCAGGCTCCTCCACTATGAGCCTGCTTCTTCCTCTCTCACTCCCCCTGCTTGTGTTCCCTCTCTTGCTGGCTGTCTCTATCTCTGTCGAATAAATACAATCTTTAAAAAAAAAAAAAAAAGAGGTGGGAAGAAGACACGAACAGACATTTCTCCAAAGAAGATATACAAATGGCCAACAGACACATGAAAAAATGCTCAACATCCCTGGGTATTGGGGAAATACAAATCAAAACCACAATGAGATACTACCTCCCACCAGTCAGAAAGGCTAAAATGAATAACTCAGGAAACGACAGATGTTGGTGAGGATACAGAGAAAGGGGGAACACTGTTGGTGGGAATGCAAACCGGTGCAGCCACTCTGGAGAACAGTGTGGAGGTTCCTCAAAAAGTTGAAAACAGAGCTACCCTATGACCCAGCAATCGCACTACTGGGTATTTACTCCAAAGGTACAAATGTAGTGATTTGAAGGGGCACCTGTACCCCAATGTTTATAGCAGCAATGTCCACAATAGCCAAACTATGGAAAGAGCCCAGATGTCCATCAACAGATGAATGGATAAAGAAGATGTGGTATATATATATAATGGAATATTACTCAAGATAATTATCATATGATCTCACTGATATGTGGAATTTAAGCAACAAAACAGAGGATCATAGGGGAAGAGAGGAAAAAATAAAACAAGATGAAACCAGAGAGGGAGACAAACCATAAGAGACTCTTAACCATAGGAAGCAAACTGAGGAGTGGTTGGAGGGGAGGGGGGTGGGGGGATGGGGTAACTGGGTGATGGACATTAAGGAGGGCATGTGATGTAATGAGCACTGGGTGTTACATAAGACTGATGAATCACTGACCTTTACCTCTGAAACTAATGATACATTATATGTTAATTAATCGAATTGAAATTTAAAAAAATCCTGAGCTCTAGATGAACCACTGCCCCCTAAGGCAAAGGGAACACTGGAAAGGACCAGGCTGTTACTAGTCCTTTCCTTAAAATAAAAAGGTCTGACATCCATAAAGGAGAGGACTACCACAAAACAAAACAACACAAAATATGGGGCACTTGGCTGGGTCAGTCAGAACACGTGACTCTTGATGTCAGGGTTGGGAGTTTATGCCCACGCTGGGCATGGAGTCTGCTTAAAAATAAATAAATAAATTAATTAATTAATTAATTTAAAAAAACAAAAGTCTGTGTTTTTTCCCATGTGCCATAAAACCTTCATGTACTCAGGAAACAATTTTTGACACTTTATTTATGTCACAGGATGGGATTGTGGGTCATGTGTGATGTTTCCCCCCATTTTCCCAGAATTGTGAATAAGGGTCATCACTGAAAACAAAAGTCACCAGGGAACACAGAATCTCACCTCAGAGAACCCGCAGAAGCTGGGGCCAACTGCCTCCTTGCAAGACTTAACCAGGTTCTGCCATATTAGCAGAACCATCTCCTCCCTCCAGCACACCCCAGTCCACACAAGAGGGACCTGAGGAGAGAGGAGGGGTCTCCTTTTGGGGTGGACAGGTGGGAAAAATTAGCAAAATGAAGCTATTTTGCCTTTCCTCCTTCCTGCTTCCACAACCCCAAACCCAGGTGCGGGGAAACTTAAGAGAATCACCTGGTATGGTTGAGGCTGGCTGGGAGGCATTTTATTCTTTGTGTTGCCACCACACTTGCCAGCCTGCCTGGGTGCCACCAGGACTGGGGAAGTAATGTGGGAGAGAGGCATTGTGGTGGGGGCTGTCAAGCATCCACACTGGCCACCCTGCAGCACACCCCACTTTCCCTGCTCCCAAAAGGTAAGAAAAAGGCACAGGCACGCCCAAATGCGCAAGGGGTAGAAGGTGAGCTCTCTGGCTACAGCCTTGCCTGAGACTACCACAGCATGGGCAAGGGGTGCCCCCACATCTGCCACAAGCTCGGGGTCTCCCAGACAAAGGGAGGGACCACTCACGCCTTGGAGGGGTACTTAGAGGCACCCCCTGTCAGCAGGGCCCATTGGAGCTCCCGGAGAAGAGTGAGGGCAAAGGCTTATAACCCCCTACCCCCCACTTCACTCCTAGCAGATAGACCCCCAAGTCTAGTCTGTGGGGGATGGTTGAGAAGGAGGAGAAATCATGTGAATCAGAAATGAGACAGAAATTGTCAATGAATAAGACTAAATGTTAAGACCAAAATGGGTTGGTTTACAAATGAAAGTAAAAAGCTACAGTGTTAGGTGAGGGACTTACACCAGCACAATCAGTTGCAAGTATGGGGAAAACATGTCATGATTTGGATTCTTCAATATAAAGGGTACTCATACCATTCTTGCTCTGCCCCAAGTCACTGACAAGATAGAAGGTAATTTCTAATAAAATTACAGCTTCAAAAAAAGGCCAAAAAAGGGAATACATATAAAACATATATTATAAAATTTTATATTATAAAAATATGAAATATTTTTATATTATATAAAATATGTTTATAATATAAAAATATAAAATACATATAAGGATGTTATAATAAGTCCTGCTGGCTGAGGAAAATAGCACCGGCAGCCTCACGTGTAGCTCAGAGTTTCCAGCAGCCATATGACGTTCACTGTCCATTAGCAGAGAAAAAAAAAATGACATGGTTCACGAAGAGAAATAAATAAACATTTCCTGGGCCCCAAGTTCTCAGAATTTATCATCAGATTCTTGCTTATTGTAAGGAAGTTTCCCTACAGCCGTTTTTACAGGAAATGCAAAGACATTTCCCATGTGACTTTGGTGCAAAGCCCAGTAAACAGCAGTTCTGAGAACAATGCTGGAGGAACAAGTCCTTCCCAGGATCCTCCAACCTGCCCCTGAATATGACGCCGGCCCTGCGGGCTTGTTTCTGGCTCCGCAGGAATGATACTTGCCTCACCCAAAGGAGCTCGTAAGCACCAAGCAAGCTTCCTCTCACTAATCCCCAAAGCATTTGTACGGCAGGAGAGCAGGAGACCAAGGGTGGGCTCCTGTATTTTAAGAACCATTGAACGAGGTGACTTGGGTTCACTGGGCCGCACTGGCCCCACTTCCACCACCACGAATCGTGAGGAAACAAAATCCCCACAGGAAAACATTGGCATGCAATGAAGAGGCAAGGGGCACAGCACAAACTGGTGTGGGAACGTTCTGGAGTGTCCGTCTGCTGCGTCGCCTCAGCCACGGCCAGACAGGGCGTGGAGGCCCAAAGCGAGGAACAGATCTGCCTCCACTTACCATGGGCTTATCTCCCTAGAAACCCATCGAACATTCAAATATCCTAAGTGGAAATGTATTCAGTACCCCTAACCTACCCAACCTCAGAGCTTAGCCCCGCCGATCTTCAGTGAGCTTCCATTAGCCTACGGGGGGGGGGGGCCAAAATCGTCTCACGCAAAGCCTGCTTGATCGTGAGGTGTTGACTCCCTCGTGTAATCTGGTGAATACTCAACCGAAAGGGACAACGGAGGGCTGTATGCGTTCAGAATGTCAGTGTCCCTATCTGTTGTTTACCCTCGGGATCGCACGCCCTCTGGGAGCAGGGGCTGCCACTGCCCACCATGGCCAGGGAGGGTCTTCCGGCACAGCGCCGGCCCGGGAGAAGATCCAAGTTCAAAAATCAAAGTTTCTACTGAACGCCTATCACTTTCACCACATCGTAAAATAGAAAAATCCTAAGTTGTGAGTCAGGGACCGTCTGTAGTAGCACATGGTGGCGTGATAGTTTGTGGATGGTTACCACGGCAACCTGCCTCTCCGCTCAAATGCTGAGCGTCTTTCAGTATCACTTCCTTATGTTCTATAGGCCCAGAGGAAAGTACTAGAAAGGAGGTGTAATGAGGGGGAGAGGTGAGGACTGACGAAGGTTGTGAAGCAGATAGACCGTTGGAGGATCGGGACAGATTTGCCCGCCCTATTGGAGGTCTCAAGAGAGAGAGGCGGAAGATAGGTGGGCTTTTGCTGGGAGTCCTATATCTTGGAACAAACGCATTCATTCGCTCATTTATACACTTGCTCCTTCTTACATTAAAGTTTATGGAGCACCAACCATACTCCAGGTACTATACTGGACACTGGAGATGTAAAGACAAATAATATACAGTCCCCACACTGCGGGAGCTCATAGTCCACATGGGAGGCACTCACACACACACACACACACACACACACACACACACACTCAATTAGCCATAATACAGTTAGTACAAAAATAATGTAAAATACCACGGAACGGAAAAACTGAGAGCAGTGACTTCTTAGGGCTGGTGTGAGGAGCTGGTAAGGGAAAGCTGTATTGAGAGGTGAATCCTGGAGGGGGGTCTTGAGTGAGGCGTTTGTTAAATGCACTGAAAGGGGGAGTATTGTCCAGACAGGGCACAACCCAAGCGCATGCTGTGTGTTCCACATGTGATGGACCCCAAAACTACCAATAATGACAGCACTTACAGCAGGCCCAGCTTCTGTTCTATGTGCTTTATGTGCATTCTCTCACTTAGTCTCCAGAGTGACTCTAGAGACTGAGTTTTACAGGTAAAGTGACGAAACACAGAGAGGTCAAGTAATTTGCCCAAGATCACACTGGTATTAACATGGGGTGGCAGAGCCATGCCTCTGGCTCCAAAGCCTGTGCTCCTCACCTTGGTGTTATTATACTCATCCCACTGCTCTGGAAAGGCCAGATCACAGGACCCATGGGGAAGGGGGAGAAATAAGACTTGAGGCTGTTGAGAAGCAAAGCTCAGGGCTTGGTCATGATATCCTTAAGTATCATTTTAAAAAGCTTGAAGTTGGAGGTTTGGGGTCATAGGTTTTTAAGCTGGAAAGGGTCATAATGAGGATGATATTATGAGAGTGATTTGGGAATCTGTGTGTAGAATACAATGGAGGAGAAACAGACTGAAGGTTTCAATGGTGAGGAGGAAGAGAGATGGGGGAGAGCATGTGTCGTTCAAAACAGGCAAGACCCGTGTCATCTGGTTCATCCCAGTGCCTGGTATACAATAGGCATCCAATAAATGTTGGTTAAATAAATGTTTCAAAGTTGTCTTGGTTGGCTTCCCCTGGAAGCAGACCCTGATATATGGGTGCCAGGGCAAGTCATTTATTTAGGAGGTGCAGGGAGCATGAGTAGAAAGTGGGAATTGAGGTAGGGAAGGAAGGCAGCCAATGGGGAGTACATGTACTGAGGCAGCCACAATAGTGGGCAACTGGAGCTTAACCCTGTGCGGCAACTTTGGAAGTCAGTACAACACAGATACTTCGGTCATCCCGTGAAGAGAGTGAGGTGTTGGGATACTTACCCACCAGATCCACAGGTGGGAGTTGAGGCTTGCTCTTGGAGAATGTTAATTTCCTGATGCCAGAACAGAGGTGTGAGTGGTTGGGGAAGGGGAGTCAGACACAGAGGTGCACCTGGGAATCACCGGGGCGTTCTGACCATCCGGTGCATGCATATGAATGGGGTAGGGTAGGGTCAGCTATAAAAATCAATCTGGCACCAGCGTTGAAAGAGACTAGAAGCTGAATTGTGAGACATCACTTCTCCTAAAAGAGCTTTTCCCTCAAGTTTCTTTTGGTTTAGCCCCATCAGGACATAGACATGTTTTCCTTTCTCCAAAAGGGACTGCGATCTCAGTTGTGGGAAACTGGTGTTTTAGACCCTTGAACTTCATTACTTGGGTAAGTGTCAGAAAACTTCACTACACCATCTGGGTAGCCTCTATAGAAGATATGTCATTTGAAGTTAAAAGCTGAAAACTCCATCAAGCAATATTTATATCAGAGCCTGAGTAAGTAGAAGAGAAGGAAGAGGAAGAAGCAGAGGAGGTGGAAGGGAGAGAGGGAAAAAAGACTTCTGCTGAAACTAGCAAGCCCCAAACCCAGCTCTTGTATCTGACTGTTTACGAAACTTAGAATAGCACATAAAGTTTCTAAACCAGAGGAACCAGAAACTAACATGAGATTTTTTTTCCCCCCAGCTAACCTTGAAGCATTTATCTGAGAAGCCACACTCCTCCCCATTCCCATCCTTCTTCCTTACCTTGGTACCCCCCGCACCTTCCCACCCCATCAGGATCTGGTCTCAGTTTTTGTTTTCCGTCACAACCGTATCCTATGAAGGTAGGTGTCTATCTATTCTTCAAGTTGAACAGATAAAAACTAATAGTTCCTAAACTTGTAACACCACTGTGTCTGCCCCAGCAGGGATCAAAGGACACAAAGCCACAGAGTCTGTTCTGTCATGCAGAAACCATGGGTGTTTATTTCAAAGCATGTTCCTAGGGCTATGGCAGAGACCGATGCCATGGCTATGGGGCTAGATGGTTAAATTAAATAATGTATTGCATGCCTCAGAATAAATGATACTCTCAGTGCACTTTCCAAACTTTAAGACAATTCTGCAAGTAGGAGTCTTTTTTTTTTTTAAAGATTTTATTTATTTATTTATTTGACAGAGATAGAGACAGCCAGCGAGAGAGGGAACACAAGCAGGGGGAGTGGGAGAGGAAGAAGCAGGCTCCCAGCGGAGGAGCCTGATGTGGGGCTCGATCCCACAACACCGGGATCACGCCCTGAGCCGAAGGCAGACGCCCAACCGCTGTGCCACCCAGGCGCCCCTGCAAGTAGGACTCTTGTACGCAACTTATCAATAGCAGAAAACAGGTGACAAGCCTGCTGGCTGGAGACAGGTGGGCACGTCAGAGACATACAGAGGGAGAACTGTGTTCTTAGTACTGCCCCTCGAGTCAGCACACACTTCCTTTGACAAATGAAAATTTCTTTTAATAGTCTCATAAAAAAAGAAAAAATTATACCCCACATCAAAACAAACAAAAGTGGATTTATTTCATAAGTCAGTATCAAATTTAAACTTGTCAAAACAGAGACAATTTAAAATTGTGTGTAGACCACAGTGCAAATATACCTTTGCCCACCTTTGACACGCTTTCCAGTCACTTTCCAGACATTGCCTCACTTACTCTTTCATCCTCGGGAGAGAGGACAGCTCTGGCAAGTTATAAATATTTCCTGTCCTTGGGTGGGATGGGATGGGAAAGTATGGCCGATGTTGGAAATTTTGAAAAGCACAGCAGGATTAACAAAACACCAAGAATCACCCCCACCAAGGTAAAGGCGAGAACAAAGACACGGGTGTCATTTGAGGACAGACGGTGAGAGACAGACTTTTACAGAGCAGAGAATCAAAGAAAGCTCATTAGGCCTGGCAAGGCTCATTAAAGAGAGCTGTAGACGGGGCACTGACTCATGGGAGGCAGCCCGACTGTGGTCCAGGGTGGCATGTCCTCCCTGAGGCTGCAACCGCCAAAAAGACGGTGATGGAAGGGGGGAGCTATCTGTCAGTGTCTTCAAGGGCCTCTGGGGCGAAGCCACAGTGCTCTGCCAGGTGAGCACAGAGTGCGGTTCCACTCCACGGCCAGGCGCGCCGACTGTGCAAGGCAACCTGTATAAACAGGCAGGGGACGACCATCATCTCCCGGGTGAGTCAGGGCTCTACCACTCACATTTATTTATAGTTTGGGTCTACCAATTAGCAAATAATAAAAGAAATAGAGGTGATGATATCAGACCAGTGTATAAAAATCAGACCGCCTGGGTGTAATTCCAGTGACCACGATCATCTTGGGCAAGTAAGCACACTGGGCCTCAGTTTCCTTATCTGTGCAATGGGATTTTACAAGAATCTTGTGACGATTAAATAAGATGGCAGATGCAAAGAATTTAGTATAATAGCTCTCAGTAAGTGGGAACGATGATCATGATAGTAATAAATCATACCTACGTAAGAGCAAAACTGATGTGGAAAATTACAATCTATATAAGGGGTGTGTGTCAGGGGAGGGTAGTGGAGGTAGGTGATGGTTATTATATCAGCCCGAAGTAGGCAACTACGGTTACTTTGGGCAAGCTATTAAGCTCTGAGCTTTCTAGAATCTAAGGGAAAAGGGGATCATTAAGGCCAAATTATTCTTATTATGTTATTAAATACAAAACTGATACATCATTCATTCTCAATAAATTTGTGTGGAATGCAGAAGCAACATGAACCCTTCCCTCGCCCCAGCCTGCTTCTCTCCCTTCCCTTCTCCTGAGAGAACTACCTCAATTAAACTTCAGGAGTGTTGCGGCCTCAAGCCCTGCTTCTAGGGGACCTGACCTAAGGTACCCCTGTGACAAGGGACCCAGATTTATGCTAGAGCCATCTCATCAACGCTGGTCAGGCCTTGATACTTTTTTGCCACAATTTCTTTATGATCCCTCCTGAATGGATATTAGATGCGTACGTGTAGGAATGCTAGCATCATTATTTATATATGATCGTGCAGATTTTAAAATTTTATTAATTTTCAAATTTTATTTTCTCAGGATAAATTGTATTTGCCTCATGTGTGTCTTCAGTAAACTTCACGAAGGCGGGAATACTCTCATCGACTTCCCCCCATTTTATGGTGTGTGTTCACACAAAGAAGAGCTTGACTCTCTGAAAGTTAAGGGCTACAGTTACAAGGCAGATTTGGTGGCAGAAGCAGATGCCAAACTTTTCTGGGAATGAGTGAGGAGGGATGTATTTCCCGTTGCCTCTCTGCTCTCCTTCCATTTGTAAGGACCGCCACAACCAATATGGGTTGGTGTGTCCTGTGATGAATGCTTAAGTCTGCAAGGAAGGCTCTTGTTTGGGGAATAACAAAGCTCTAACTAGCTGAAGTGAGAGATGAAATCGAGAGTCGCTTTCAGAAGAAGATAATTAGGTAAAACCACCAGAGATACTGTCATTACACTAAGAACCAAGGATGCTATGGGGCTCTTGAAGATTGATCTTTTAGCATTTGAAAAAATAATTACACATTGGAGAGATTTTGTTCACTAGATGATATCTGTGTGTCCTGAAAGGAAATTTTTATGGTCCCCAAATGAGTATGTGATTTCATATTCACCCCTTCTTTATTCTTCCCATCTTTATTGAAGGCTCTCATACATCGCTAGCAGAAGTAAAAACTAGTAGGATCTTTTGGAAAATTCTATCAAAATTACACGATTTGATAGGCATATCGATCCCAGAAATTTTGGTTCTAAGAATGTATCCTGCAGGTGACTTAACATATGCACATGGATAGTCTATGCAAGATTGACTGTAGTAGAAAAAGACAGGAAATGACCCAAATGTTCGGCAAGGAGAAGCTAGTTAAATATATCTACACAAAGAAATGGAGCTTCCTAAAAGGATGAAAAGCCCTCAATGAGTTGATACAGATAGATTTTTAAGACTGTTCAATTTTTCAAAAGCAAGGTATAGAACGGTATGTAGACCCAGCTACCATTTGCATGGGGGAGAAAAGGGGGTGCCTGGCTAGCTTAGTCGGGAGAGCATGTGATTCTTGATCTTGGGATCATAAGTTCAAGCCCCTTGTGGTGTTCAAGCCCCATGTTGGGTATAGAGCTTACTTAAACAAAATTAACAAACAAATATATAAGAAAGAACAAGAACAAGAATGGCTATCTTATTTGCACGCACATGCATCAAAAATCTTTGGAAATAGACTAATAGCAGTCATTCCCTTATTTCAGGTTAGGAAGAAAATTGGGCAGTTGGGTACAGTGGTGGAAGAAAGACTTTTCTCTGTAATACCTTTTATATGCTTGATTTTTGAGCTTTGTTTGATGTGTTTCTATTTCAAGACAAATAAATGTAATTTAAGATAATCTTGTAAAATGCGAATTATGTGCAGAAGGCTTAGATCACTACACAGCCCTACTTTCTAGGAGTTTCTAAAGCAGTTGATGAGCTAGAAGGCAACCAGTAATCATAATGTAATCACTGATATACCACATTTCACCAAATCTAAAACACCATTAATTTTAAGTCACGGATTATATAACGTATCACTAGGAAACGAAAGAATGTGGCCAATTAAATTATGGCACAGTGCTTCCTTTACATTTAGAATTTTCATGTTATACCTAATGAGAGACCTCTTTTAGATACTCATTTATACATTGATTTTTTATCGTATATCACTCTTGCATGATATATGATATACAAGAAAAAGTGAAATAAGTTAAAGAATTCTAAAACTTTTTCTTATTACAGTCTAACTCTTCTGAATCTTTTTTACACAGTATTGTCCTTTGTCCTAGCAAAAGCTTTGGTGATATAGCATTTTTGAAAAGTGTTCCACTGATATTTCCAGAATTTTCCTCCAAGCTGCTGAAAACTTGTCTGCAAATTTTGATGCACGTACCGAGGTGAAGACAACCGTATCATGACCATTACATAGCCAAAAGCGATTGTAACTTGAATCCAAATTCCAGAAGTGTTGAAACGTGGAGGGGGGAAAGTGTTCTTTATAATTGCTTAATGTAGGAGAGGGACAATTACAAGACAGAAGAGATCTTTGGGGTATCATGGAAGACTCTTATGGGGGCCAGAATTGAGGCTGGAGTTTAAAGAGTGAGAGGGATTTTGGAGTCAGAGAAGAGCAGGATGAATGAGTCATGTAAGCAAAATAGCCTGGCAAAGGAAGTGGAAATTGCATCTGGGGGAGGGAAAGAAGACCACATGGCCTTGTAAAGGGACGAAATGGAGGTAAGGACATAGGGGGAGACTGGAACCCAACTGTAGTGCCCTAAATGGTAGGCTAGGAGGCTCAGACTTTATCCCATAAGGAAATAGGGAACCCACATCCGGCTGGAGATTGGACACCAGCATTTGAGAAAGTCATCAATACTGGAGTCTTGGAAGCACTCATTTGGAGTAGATGATATTAGCCAGGGACAAGTCCAGAAACTTAACCAGGCTGAAGAGCGGAGGGAACAAACAAACAGAGCTTCAAAAGAAAACAGAAAAAAATATATACTGAGAGAATCTTGGGCCATAGAATTTTAGTGCCTGGAGGACTATTGAAGATTAGCTAGTTAATATTTTCCATTTTACCGATAAAGAGAATTTCCTAGGAGGCACGTTATGGCTTCCAAGTGGCAGGACCAGGACTCAAAATTGGGTCCTGTGATTTCCTGAGCAGTACTCCTCCTAACAGAGCATGACAGCCAGCAGCAAAGGAAATAGTTTCAAGGAGGCAAATAGTCAATAACGTCATATGGTGGTGAGCAGCAAAGAATAAGTCTAAAGAGGCCATTGATCTGACCATTGCAGATTCCTGATGACCTTCAAACGTCTATCTTTGGGAGCGGTCTGGGTTGGAACACGATTGTGAAAGGTTAAAGAAAGGGAGATGTTTTGCAATGAGAGGCATCGTTAGGAAAAAGCTCATTATTTTTCAATGTTTCCTTTCAAATGCCTCAGTACATTTCACAAAGGACTCTAGATTCAATATTATTATTTCCTGGAAATCCTGCAAAATCATGTGACACATTGTCCCTTGGGCAAGACAAAAAAATTATTTATAGGTGGCAGTCACAGATTTTCAAATCTAGCCTTTCAACTCTCTATAAAGAATCCATTGTCTTCTTACAAATAGAAATGGACTAACAAAGATGTTAATCCATAATAGTCTGGCCTGTGGGTTTCCAAATTGCACCTCTATGGAACTTTCTTCACTGCACAGTTATCAAATATTGCTTTCTTGTACACCTGCAACACTAAACATAGCATATGTGGGCTCCTGAACTGAGTTTCTTTCAGGTAAACAAGAAATCATATCTACCACGGGAAAGTCATCTCAATAAGTTGGCCACTACCGGAGCCACAGCGAGCCCCTTAATACCTCTGGGTGGCAGTTTGTCTTAGAAACATCCTCACTAACAACTGAGGAAATTTAAATTAAAGCAATGAGGTGACATTTCATATTGGCAAATACGTATTTGTTTGACAAAAAAGTAAAATATTAACAATGGGTAGAGAGTTGGGACTCTGGTTGGGATTAATTATGACATTTATTTTTTACAGCAGTTTACTAATACTTATTAAAACTAAAAATGAGGGGTGCCTGGGTGGCTCAGGCCCTTAAACGTCTGACTCTTGATTTAGGCTCAGGTTGTGATCTCAAGGTCCTGGGATCCAGCCCCATTTCCCACTCCACCCTTAGCAGGGTGTCTGCCTGAGGATTCTTGCCCTCTCCCTCTGCCCCCCCCCCGCTTGTGGGCACACACTCTCTCTCTCTCTCAAATAAATAAATAAATCTTTAAAAAAAAAACAACTAAAAATGAGCACTCCCTGTGACTTAGACACTCTCCATTTCTATCTACAGAATAATTTACGCACAGACATAAGGAGGCATGTTCAAGGATATTTGCAATGGTTTTGTTTATAACGGTGAAAAATTAGAAACAACCCATATGTCCATAAACCAAAGGCTGGCTAAATGTATATGTGGTAAAAATATCAGTAGATCTAAGACGTACAGTTGAATTTTAAAAAGCAAGTTGTAAATAGATATATTTAGTATAATATCATTTATGTAAATATACATTGAATAATACTCTGAAGTTTTTACGGATATACTTACATGTATATGTGTGTGCACACGCATGGGCAAGCACATACTCCAAAACTGGGAACAAAGCTAACCGGGGAGAAGGTGGGGTGAAATGCCAAGTTTGGGAGTTAGGGGTGGGGGAGGAAGGAGAATTTTAGCTTTATCTATAATGGTTGATTTTTTTATTTTTATTTATTTAATTTATTTTTTTTTAAGATTTTATTTATTTATTCGACAGAGAGAGAGACAGCCAGCGAGAGAGGGAACACAGGCAGGGGGAGTGGGAGAGGAAGAAGCAGGCTCATAGCGGAGGAGCCTGATGTGGGGCTCGATCCCACAATGCCGGGATCACGCCCTGAGCCGAAGGCAGACGCTTAACCACTGTGCCACCCAGGCGCCCCATATAATGGTTGATTTTTTTAAAAAGGAGAATGTAGTTATATACAGCATCAAATTTAAATTATTTTTTTAAGAAAAGAAAAGCTTGTTAAATGCCGTCAAAGCCTCTGATTCCTTTAGGAAACTTCAAATGTGGTGGCATTATGTAGGCATGGCCTGGGACTAAAATGAACATGAAAACATTTTTTCTACATTTGCACGTACGTAACGCTATATCTGTCACTGTCTGGTCAGGATGGTAAAGACTCTAAAAATACTCTCTACTTAAAATAAAGATTAAAACAAAAAATAAATATAACAGCAAATCAAACATGAGTTTCCTTTTGAGTTTTGAGTCTGGAAGATACATATTACTTCAGTTAAAGCTCAAGTATTGGGTGCCTGGGTGACTCAGTCGGTTAAGCTTCTGCCTTTGGCTTAAGTCATGATCCCGGGGTCCTGGGATCAGATCCTGCATCAGGTTCCCCACTCAGCAGGGAGGCTGTTTCTCCCTCCTCCTCCTCTGTCAATCCCCTTGCTCATTCTCTCTCTCTCTCTCAAATAAATAAATATTTTTTTTAAAAAAAGGCTTGAGTATTAATGTCCAAAGGAACAAACTGCGTTGTAGTTTAAAACAACAGACCAGTGCGTTTGCTAAGCTTCTGAGACCCTAATGATACAGATGCTGGGTGTAGCTTTAGGCATCTTTCATCAATGCCAAGCCTTCAGAATAAAAAAGAACATGGCTGGTTGCCAAATACATTTGCCAAGTCCCAATTTGCAAGCACAATTCAGCTCATTTGCACTTCTATCTTGATCCTGAGTGTTTCTCTATTAAGAAATAATAGAACAATGACATTGTCTCTTGGTTGGAGAGAGCTATGATTTTGGTCACTACCATCCTTAGGGACAAAAATATCCAGAAATATATGTAGATTCCCCTTTCCTATTGGATTGAACACTCTCCCATGTTGACCCCTTCGGTTAACTCACTGGGATACACCATGAATGCCAAAGTGTATCTTATCTCCATAATTTGGTCAAACAAGCATTCGTAGCTAGAAGGAAATAGTGAGGTCCTAATTTCATGAATGAGGATTTTCTGGTCTTCCTTTCTCTGAGGGCCTGAATTAATCATCAAATGGGTCTCCTATCAATAAAAAAAGTAGAACAGACCCCTGCAGTCCGAGATTTAGAGCCAAATATTGAGAACATGTTGTATTCAGGAACCTCTGATATTCATATAAAGGAATTATAAGACTCAAGAAGGAGTTGATATGAACCATTGCCAACAGATTGCTAATGGGTGAGATGACAGGGGACATCTGTTGTTTTCGCCTGCCCAGACACCATTCCTTTCTTCTGGCAGTGCATCCTGATTTCCCCTCTCCCACCCTCAGTTCATGAGGGTCAGGTTGGACTGTCCCCACCACCTGGCTCTAAGAGTGAGCGCATGACTCAGGTCTGGCCATCAGAGAATTCCATGCTGCTGGTCATGGTCATTGACTCATAGATAGATGCTTGACCCAAGCCAGGTTAATGAGAATCCAGGAAGCTTTGTTGCCCTGCTGGGGAAAAGATGCATACATTGTGCCCATAGAATTAAATTCTGGAACCCAAGTAGCCCTCTCTGTGAAGAGGTCCTACCTGAAACTAAAGCCAACACTTGGAAGAACAGGGCCAAAGGGAGGGTGACAGTGTCCTGATAGCATCTCTGAGAACCGAATCCAGCTCAATGCCTTGAACTTCTCGGTTATATGGGTCATTCTGGTTTTGTCTGTAAGTTGAGTGCCAGGGAATTTGGTTCACTGGCAACCAAAAGAATTCTGACTGACAACACCGGTCATACAGTATATTCAGCGCATTGTTAAGCAAGCCTGTGCAGACATTGCCCTTCCACTCTGCTTACCCGAGTCCTAATTTTTTCTTCAAATTCCAGTTACAATATTGTTTTATCCTTATTTTAAGTCTTCTAGAATCCCACCAGACCTTAGGGGGTCTCATCATCCTTCCTCATCTGCGTTCCTGAAATACTGGCTCTTGTCAATCATTATCCTGTTTGTTTCTAATATATTCACATGTCTTCTCTCTCCACACTGATTATAATGGATCTCAAGGTTAGGAACCACATGTAATGCACTTCTTCACCTCAGAGACTTGTGTAGGTTAAGGCCTAAATACATGTTCGTTGATGAGACACGTAAAGGGCTGCAGCCTGCGTGATCCAGCTTCATGGTTTCGTCTCACTGGCCGCCAACATATACACATACCCCCAACCAAACATGCCCACATCCTGAAGTCGCTGACGCAGAATGAGCTCCATCTCGTGCGTTGCCTCGAAGCCCTATTTGGGAGAGGATAGTTCTAGCAGCTGAGCTCCTCAGAGTTCAGTCAGGGCTTGACGACCGTGACAGAACTATTTGGCTTCTCCACCCCCGTGCCAACGGGGAAATTCAGCAAGGAGGGAGAGAACAAGCTGAGGAGAAAGGAGAAAGGAGAGTCCCAGTGAGTAATCCCCAACCCAAAGGAGGGCAGAGCCAGTGCTGTGACCCAGCTCCCGAGGAAAAACAGTGAGATGAATTTTTGCTGCATCATAAGTACATGTTGGAGCAAACACACAGATTCACCAGGCACAGGCCCTGAAATAAATTATACAGGACTTGTAAGGAACAGGATCTGGGCGGGTGAGAATTTTAATAGCAACACAAAATATGACTCAGGCCTTGGCTCTGCCCCTCGGGCCTTTCCAACTCTCTGACCTTGGTTTCATCATCGTTCCTGCTGGGTAGCGTGGAAAAGGCCTCTGCACAGCGAGGCGTATTTTCCTTCCCTTTCTTCCAGCTTCTCTGTGTGAGTGGTGTGAAAGTCACATAAGGCAACGTCTACCAAAGCGAGAAAATGAGTTTTTAAAACGTTTTAGGGTGGGGGATGGGCTAGATGGGGGATGGGTGTTAAGGAGGGCACCTGTTGTGTTGAGCACTGGGGGTTATATGCCAGTGATGAATCCCTAAATTCTATTCCTGAAACCAGTATCACATTATATGTTAACTAACGAGAATTTAAACAAAAATTTGAAAGAAAAAGGAAATAAAAACATTTTAAAAATTATTTTTTTAGAGAGAGAGAGCACAAGTGGGGGGTACGGGAAACGGCAGAGGGAGAGGGAGAGAGAGAATCCCAAGTAGTCTCCACACTGAGTGGGGGCTCCATCCCACAACCCCGAGACCATGACCTGAGCCGAAATCAAGAGCCCGGCGCTCAACCAACTGAGTCAACAGGCCCCCTAAAATAAAAATGTTTTTAAGAAAACAGTTAACAAGTGGGAACACTCAGAGTGTAGAAGTCACCGAGAGGGGCGTGTTTCAGTAGCTGCTGCCATCACAGATTAACAAAGGGACTCCCCTCTGTAGAATTCCTCAAGCGATAGTAGGGTAGCCATCCTCTCCTGAGCATGCGCACTGTGCCAAGCTCCACACAGCCCGTCACAACGTCCCTTCACTCAACCCTTTCCCCAGCTACTAATTAGATTTCAAAATTCTCATTTTACACATGGGGAGGCTGAGACTGAGAGAGAAAGTAGCTCTTCTAAGATGGAAACAGTCCCGGACCTCAGGATCGTCTTACTCCGTCCTTTTAACCTTTCCATAGCATTTACTGGGAATATTTACTCCGTGCAATAAATGGTACCCAGAGACACAGCTTTTCTCTTTGCTTGGCAGAAAACCTTAGGGAAGACGGGCCATAAAATTACAAAAGTCCTGGTTCCTAAGGACCTCCAGTGCCCGAGGTAAATAATGGCCTTAAGTTACGCGCATAGAGCGGCCTGAATTCCCAGCTCCCGGGACACATCCACCCTGCCTCCCCGGTCCTCCCTGCATAGAACTTGCCCTGAGTAGCCTGTTGTTGCCACCGACAACTTTTGTATTAAAATAGATGAGGGTGTGGGACAGGCCGTCAGACACAAAGAATTGAGCTCTGAGAAGCAGGGTGCTTGAAACAAACAGAACCAAAAGAGTGTCACATACATTCAAATGACAGAGGTGAGCCTAAGGTCCACCACCCAAAATAGGCTGCAAATAGCACCTTTGCTTGGGAATGGAGCCAAACTAGAGAGACCCATTCTTTCCACCTAGTTCTATAGACATTTAGGTCCCAAGATTGTGGTTTTGGTTTTGCTCTTAATTTTGTTTTTCGTAAACTGTTTCTACTTCCAGTTCTGGAGAAGAGAATGGTGCCCTTGCATTCACCCCAGCTGGACTTGGGGACCTTGGGATCAGGTTCAGCTATAAGCCACTTAGAAAAGGCTGCGGGAAACAGAAGCTCCAGGCTTTCAGCACCTTCGGAAAGGCAGCTCATGTAGCTGGATCATCCCTCTCCCCTCCCCCCTCCCCCCTCCCCCACCAAATCTAAGTAGCTTATAATAGGAATCAGGGCCTGCCAGACTGCCAATGACACAGACATGGGCTCTTGCCTTATCCTGTTGGGGCTCGTCAGGGAATACCAACCAGCTGCCTGGGAGCACGCTCAGCAAGCCAGGCCATGGATGACTGTCCCACAGCTCTCCACTGGAACTTTGCTGGGAGCAGACTGGATTCCTGAGCCCTTGAGCACAGGGGCTCAATTATAGCAGCACATTGTCTCATTATTCTCAGCACCGGGCTTGAGAACTCCAAGCCAACGGAAGAACTCATCCTGCTCCCAAACCTTTTGTTACTGGCTCCTGACTCCTATGTCTCTAGGTCCTTACCCTAGTGGCTGGAGATTTCACAAAGATTAAGAACAGGTTATCCCCCAATCATCATTTCCTTTGCTTTCTGCAGAAGTAAGAAAGTGATCGCAGGGCATGAGGTGCTCTAAAATGAGCCTAAGATTTTTTTTTCTGACCTTCCATCTCATCATTTGCCTACCAAGGAGGTAAGATCACCCACATTTTAATTTTCCGGGCAATGTTTGCTTTCAGCTTGTGGCTCTCCCTGCTCCACTGGCCAACATTTTCCCTCTCTCAGGGAAGAGAGTGGTGACACAACTCTGCCCTCTAGTGGGCAATGGGAAGCATGTAAAGCGTGGGGAAAAAGCTCTCAGAAAAGAGGGATGCTTGAAATTTTACTGCAGTTCCGCCAACTGACCAGCAGATTGAGATTTTGCCAACACTGATCAGATTGAATATGCAGACCACGTCTACCAAAGGTTGACTTGTGACTCTCTAAGTGTAATGGCTTGTGGGAGAATAGAGAAATGACATCAAGAAGTGGGAAATCACTGGGTTTGGAGTCAGCTTTGTGCGGCAATGAGGAATCGTGCGACTTTTGGATCACTCAAGTACCAGCAGTCTCATCTGTCAAATTAGGATAATAATAGCCATATCATGAGAATGAAGGACATTCTGGAACACATTGTTTGAGCTAAGATTGCACTTCATGGACTCACCCCATGGTACAGTGTTTAAGCACTTAGATTCAGCAGCCAGACTGACTGATTTGAAACTCAGCTCCGCGGTTTGCTGAGTAAATGACCTGGGCATGTTTTTGGACTCGCCGTACTTCAGTTCCTCCTGTTACCGAGGGTCACATACTTTGCTCACAGGGTCATTCTGAGCAATAAGTGAATCGATGTTTGCAAAGGGGTTACTACAGTATCTAACACAATATTTGCAAATACTTGTTTAAAATTCACCATATTCCACAGTCGAACCACAAAGGGTATGTTGACCACCGATGAAGGCATGGCACAGAGTTAGAGGTACGAGACTCTTTATAATCCAGCCAGGGAGTAATAGTAAGCATAGCAAAGATTCATGAAGCACTTACAGCGTGGCAGACTTAGAACTATGTATTTCCCTGTTTAATATTAATTTTACACAGCAGCTAGATAACAAAAGAGCACATGCTGTATGATTCATTTATATGAAATTGCGGAAAGATAAAAGAATGGAACACAAGTTAGTGGACGCGTTGGGGCCGGGTGTGCAGATTCGGCTTTGACTGGTAAAAGCCACAAAGACCCCTTCTGAGATGAGAGGAATGTTTTATGTTATACATTTGTTAAGACTCATTCAACTGCATGCTTAAAATGTGTTCATTTTATTTATGTAAGTTTTACTCCAGTAAAGTTGGTTTTAAAAAAAAAGAAACTTGAGAAACGTCAAAAGTTGAAATGTAGGAATTTAGCTGAGTCTAGAATGAAGGTTAAGAAAATATTTGAGACAATCGGATACTTATAAGAAAATATGTAGCCTTAAATGCTTTTATCAGAAAAATTAAAAAGGGAAAATAAATGAACTAAGTAGGCATAAGAAACTATGAATAGTATAAACCCCCAATCAAGAGAATTTAATAAAAAATAAAATTTGGACTTCATTAAACAGAGAAAAACCAAACACTGATTAAAAAAAGAAAAGTATATAAAACTCTGGAAACCATGGGCAAACAGAGAACAAATAAAAATACACAGCATTAGAAATTATAAAAAAACACAGGCATATCTGAATATAAAACAGCTGTAAGAGAATACTGAAAGAATTGAGTGATTTTTAGCAGAACGTCACTAGAATTAACCCAAAGAGAGGTAGACATTTTGAAGCAATTTTTAAAAGAATAATATACAAATATGCTGGTTGGCGAATAGCCAGTGCCTCCCAGACGTTCCCAACTGCCACAGTTTCTTCCCTGGGGACCTCCTAGAAACCCTCCAACACACACACACACACACACACACACACACACACACACACACACACAATCTATCAATCAAAGAGTTAATGATTAGCACAGTGTGGGGCCACCAGCTCTAAAGCTGGTGTCCATCTGATCGGTCAGCCCCTATCTTACCATATTATACTACTTGAAGGAGAACACCCTTTTAACGACTGAGCCACCCAGGAACCCCAGGAGAACACCCTTTTAATAACAATCTGAACCTAGAACCTAATTCCATATCACATATAAGAACAAAAATAACATTACACTGATACCAAAACCAGATAAAGACTACACTAAAAAAGAGAACTTACAGGCCAATATCGCTGATGAACACAGATGCAAAAATTCTCAATAAAATACTAGCAAATCGAATCCAATAATACATTAAAAAAATCATTCACCACGATCAAGTGGGATTTATTCCTGGGTTGCAAGGGTGGTTCAAATCAATCAACGTGATACACCATATTAATAAAGAAAAGGATAAGAACCATATGATCATTTCAATAGATGCAGAAAGCATTTGACAAAGTACAACACCCATTCATGATAAAAACCCTCAACAAAGGAGGTTTAGAGGGAACATACCTCGACATAATGAAGGCCATATATGAAAAACCTACAGCTAACATCATCCTCAATGAGAGCTATTCCTCTGTGGTCAGGAACAAGACAGGGATGTCCATTCTCACTACTGTTATTTAACATAGTACTGGAATTCCTAGCCACAGCAGTCAGACAACAAAAAGAAATAAAAGGCATCCATATCGGTAAGGAAGAAGTAAAACTTTTACCATTTGCAGATGATATGATATTCTTTTTTTTTCTTTTCAACTCCATTCTAGGTTTACTCTTTTATAATCTAAATTCAATTAATTAACATATAATGTAGTATTTGTTTCAGGGTTACAGGTCTGTGATTCAGATGATGTGATATTCTATACAGAAAACCCAAAAGACCACCCAAAAACTGCTAGAACTGATAAACGAATTTAGTAAAGTCACAGGATATAAAATAAATGTACAGAAATCTGTTGCATTTCTATACACCAATAAAGAAGCAGCAGAAAGAAATTTGGGAATCAATCCCAATTACAATTGCACCAAAAACAATAGGATACCTAGGAATAAACCTAACCAAAGAGGTGAAAGACCTGTACTACATGACACTGATGAAAGAAATTGAAGGTGACGCCAAAAAATGGAAAGACATTCCTTGCTCATAGATTGGAGGAATAAATATTGTTAAAATGTCTATACTACCCAAAGCAGTCTACACATTTAATGCAATCCCTATCAAAATACCACCAGCATTTTTCCCAGAACTAGAACAAACAATCCTAAAATGTGTATGGAACCACAAAAGACCCCAAATAGCCAAAGCAACCTCGAAAAAGAGAAGCAAAGCTGGAGGCATCACAATTTCAGACTTCAAGCTATATTATAAAGCTGTAGTGATCAAAACAGTATGGCACTGGCACAAAACAGACACACAGGTCAATAGAACAGAATAGAAAACCCAGAAATGAACCCACACTGTATGGTCGATTAATCTTTGACAAAGCAGGGAAGAATATCTAATGGAAAAAAGACACTCTCTTCAACAAATAGTGTTGGGAAAACTGGACAACAACATGCAGAAGAATGAAACTGGACCACTTTCTTATACCATATTCAAACATAAACTCAAAGTGGCTGAAAAATGGATGAAATGGATGAGACCTGAAGTCATAAAAATCCTAAAGAACACAGGCATTAACCTTTTTGACATTGGCCCTAGCAACTTCTTTCTAGATATGTCTCCTGAGGCAAGGGAAACAAAAGCAAAAATAAGCTATTGGGACTTCATCAAAATAAAAAACTCCTGCACAGCAAAGGAAACAGTCGACAAAACCAAAAGACAACCAACGGAATGGAAGATATTTACAACTGACATATCTCAAAAAGGGTTAGTATCCAAAATATATTAAAAAAAACTTATAAAACTCAACACCTCAAAAACGAATAATCAAATTTAAAAATGGGGAGAAGACATGAATAATTTCTCCAAAGAAGCCATCCAGATGGCCAACAGACACATGAAAAGATGCTCAACATCAGTGATCACCAGGGAAATACAAATCAAAACCGCAATGAGATATCATCTCATACCTGTCAGAATGGCTAAAATCAACAACACAGGAAACAACAGGTGTTGGAGAGGATGTGAGAAAAGGGGAACCCTCTTGCACCATTGGTGGGAATGCAAACTGGTGCAGGCACTCTGGAATATAGTATGGAGGTTCCTCACAAAGGTAAAAATAGAATTATCCTATGATCCAGCAATTGCACTACCAGGTAGTTACCCAAAGAATATAAAAATACTAATTCAAAGGAGTACATGCACCCCTGTGTTCATAGCAGCATTATCTACAATAGCCAAATTATGGAAACAGTCCAAGTGTCCATCGACTGATGAATGGATAAAGAAAATGTTTTAAATATATACAATGGAATATTACTCAGTCATAAAAAGAAAAGGAATGTACTCTTGCCATTTGCAAAGACATGGATGGAGCTAGAGTATTATGCCAAGTGAAATAAGTCAGTTAAAGACAAATACCATATGATTTCACTCGTATGCAGAATTTAAGGAACAAAACAAAGGAGCAAAGGGGGGAAAAAAGAGAGAGAGAACGAGGTAAACCAAGAAACAGACCCTCAATTATAGAGAACAAACTGGTGGTTACCAGAGGGGAGAGGGAGCAGTGGGGGGATGTTTTAAATAGGTGATGGGGATTCAGGAGCACACTTGCTGTGATGAGCACCGGGTGTTAAATGGAAGTATTGAATCATTGTATTGTGCACCTGAAACTAACATTACATGTTAACTAACATGTATATTAACTAACTGGAATTTAAATAAAAAATTAAACAAAAAAGAAAATACTAGGGCTGCCTGGGTGGCTCAGTCTGTTAAGCATCTGCCTTAGGCTCAGGTCACGATCCCCCGGCTGGCCATGAGATTGAGCCCGAGTGGGGCTCCCTGCTCGGCAGGAGAGCCAACTTCTCCCTCTCCCTCTGTCCCTCCTCCCTCTTGTGCTCTCTCGCTCACTATCTCTCACTCTCTCAAATAAATAAAATCTTTTTAAAATTTATTTTTATTTTTTGTTTATTTTTATTTATTTATTTGAAAAAGAGAGAGCACACAAGCGGGGCGGGGCAGGGAGAGGCAGAAGCAGACTCCCCACTGAGCGGGGGAGCCCGACCTGGGGCTCGATCCCAGGACCCTTGTATCATGACCTGAGCCAAAGGCAGACACCCAACTGATTGAGCCACCCAGGTGCCCCTAAATAAATAAAATCTTTTAAGAAAAAGAAAAGACTAAATTCACAAATGTAAATAAAGCACGAGTATTAGATAAAAAACAAACAACCCCCCCAAAAGCATGGTTTTAATAATAACTGAATGTATAGAAATGCAACCATCATTTAAGTAAACAGAAGATTATATTTTGTTTGGATCAAAACATTACTAAGAGTCGTTTTTCATTTCAGCCTCATGATATTTGAATCACCAGCCCACCCACAAAATTCAATCTACATTTTATATATATGTATATACATATACACACACACATACAATCATGGAATTTCTACATGCAGCTAAATATTCAACTACTCATATTTAACTACTCATATTTTCTAGTAGATTTGTACCCAAACACTCTTATCAATATTCATATTATTTTATTATGAATTATTTTTAAATGTCTCCTTCATATTTCAGGTGATCATACTTCATGAAATTGTGGATATAGGCAGTTATACTATTTATGAATTTCATTTCAGGATAAAAAAGGGGATGCTATGGATTGAATTGTGTCCCTCCTCCGAAATTCATATGTTGGAGACTTAACCCCCAATGTGATGGTGTTTGGAAATGAGGCCTTTTGGAAGTGATTAGGCTGACAGGGAGTCATGAGGTAGGGGCTGTCATGATTGGGATTAGTGTCCCTACAAGGAAAGATGCCAGAGATCCCAGGCTGCTCTCTCTCTCTGCACACAGGCACTGAGGAAAGGACATGCAAGCTCACAGTGAGGGGATGGCCACCTACAAGTCCAGAGAAGAGGCTTCAGGTTAATACCCATCTTGCCAGCTCCTTGGCCTTGGACTTCTAGCCTCCAGAACTACGAGAAATAAAATTCTGTTGTTTAAGCCACCCAGTCTATGGTAATTCATTATGATGGCGTGATCAGTTTAATACAGGGGATGTTATGAAATGTTTTTACCTTTAGGACCAATGGGATCAGGAGCACTGATTTCACACCCAAGCTATTCCGACAAGATATATATTCAATATACAAATTCAGTGAAAAATTTTTCACTTTTTGAAACCTGGCATCTGCTCTCTCTTTGTAACAGCATCTGGTCTTTCTCAGGTGTATTCTCTTTACTCTGGTGCATTGTATCTGGATTACTTAACCTCCCAATTGGAAAGTTGACATAGACCTATATCCTTTCATTGCCCTAATGCTGCCAAGTGTAGCCAAGAGACCCAAGTTCAGCAGGNNNTGGAATTGCCTTCCATGATGCTGAAACTTGGAAAGACTATGTATAAATGGAAGAAAATATCAAATAATGCCCTAGTGTCGAGCATGGTTCTTCAGCCTTTGTCAACTTCCTTTCAATAAATTTTCCCTGTGGTTTAAGGAGACATTGTTGTAGAAATCCTAAAGTAGTAAGAATAGAAAACAAAATAAATATAATGTATAGTAGAAATGAAGACACAAGATCTCCTTTATTTGTTGATGGCATCATGACTATCTAGGAACACTAAGAAACTTCATTAGAAAGTTCTAGCATAAACTCGAGAATTGGGTAAAAGAGCTGAATGCAAGTTGTATAAAGAAAAATCAAAAGTTTTTAAAATACCACTAGTAAATTTTAAAATAATAAGAAAAAACGTCCTCACTCATGATTAATCCATATAATACATAGGAACAAATTTTCAACAACAAATTAGGATCTATAAAAGAAAAGCATAACATATTTTTAAAAGATATAAAATAAGACTTCAGTAAGTAGACATACCATCCTGGCTAGAAAGGCTTAATATCTCAAAAATAAAAATTTGATTCAAATTAATGTAACTAAAAATCATGACCCATTTTTTTTTCCTCTATAAAACTTTTAGAGATGAATATCTCCCCCATTCCATGGCTTGTCTTTCTATTCTCTTAACAATGCCTTCCAAAGAGCAGAAGTTCTTACTTTCGATGAAGTCCAATGTATCAGTATTTTCTTCTAGGAATAGTACATTTGATGTCAGACCTTAGAAGTCTTTGCTTGACCGAGATCACAAAACTTCTCTCCTACATTTTCTTCTATAAATGCTTTAATACTAGGTTTTACAGTTAAGTCTATTATCCATTATGAACAGATATTTGAATACAGTGTGAAGCATAAATTGCATATGATTATCCAAATATCCTAGTACCTTTTGTTAAGACTACTCTTCCTCCATTGAATTGTTTTACACTGTTGTTGGAAGTCAGGTATTGGGGCTCCTGGGTGGCTCAGTTGGTTAAGTGTCTGCCTTCAGCTCAGGTCATGATCTCAGGGTCCTGGGATCAAGTCCCACATTGGGCTCCTTGCTCAGCGGGGATCCTGCTTCTTCCTCTCCCTCTGCCTGCTGCTCCCCCTGCTTCACTCTCTCTCTATCTCTCTCTCTGTATAGGATAAATAAATAAAATCTTTTAAAAAAGAAAAAAAAAAGAAAGGTATCAGTTGTGAGGATCTACATTGAGACACTCTACTGAGTTCCACTGGTCTATTTGTCTGGCTTTATGCCAACTATATATATATATATATTATATAATATATAATATATACTGTCTTAGTTAATGCAGTTTTATAATAAATCTTAAAGACAGAATCCTTCTTTTTCAAAGTTTTTGACTATTCTAAGTCTTTTCCATTTCCAAAGGAATTTTAGAATCACCTTGTCAATTTCTACCAAAAAAAAAAAAAAAAGGCCTGCTGAATTTATGTATTGATTTGGGGAGAATTAACTTTTTAATAATATTGAGCCTTTTAATCTATGAACACAATATAGCTCCCTGTTTGTTTAGGTCTTTAAGTTTTTTCATCAACATTTCATAGTTTTTAGAGCATGGGTCTTATACATCTTTCGTCAGTTCTATACCTAAGAATTTTGATACTATTTTTAAGTAATGTTTTTAATTCAAGTGCTGATTGTTTGTTGTCAGCACGTAAAAAATACAATGAACTTGAGTGTATTGATCGTTTATCCTACAACTCTACTAAAATAATTTATTAGTTTTAATGACTTCGTAGAATTTTCGTTTATCTGTGATCATGTTATCTGCAAACAAAGACAGTTTTACTTCAACCTTTCTAATCTGGGAGTCTTTTACTGATTTTTCTTCCTTCTTACACTGGTTAGAACGTCCAGTATCATACTGAGTAGAAACAGTGAGAGGAAACATCCTCACCTTGTTACTGATCGAGAGGAGAATGCATTCTACTTTTCACTTTAAGTCTGATGATAATTTTAGGTTTTTCATGGATGTCGTGTAACAGGGTTGAGGAAATTCAGTTCTATTTCCAGATTGCTGAGAGGTTTTGCCGGGAATGAATTTTGGACTTTATCAAATGCTTTTTCTGCATCTATGGAGACCATCTATGGAGACACAGTTTTTCATCCTTAGTCTATAAACATGGTGAATTTCATTGATTTTGGGGGGGGAGGGGAGGAGTCATTGTTTTTTTAATGTTACTAAACCTGGGATAAATCTTTGTTATTAGATTCATAAATACTTAGGATTATTATGGCCTATTGATAAACATTTTTTATCATTATGAAATAACCTGCTTTATTCTTTACTCTAAAGTCTACTTTGATATTAATATAGCCATTCTAGATTTCTTTTGATTAGTGTTAGCACATATATCTTTTGAATTTTTTAAATTTTAACCTACATATGTCTTTACATTTAAAGTGAGCATCTTATAGGCAGCATACAGTTATGTCCAGCTTTTAATATAATATGACAGTCTCTGAATTTTAATTGGGGTGGTTAAACCATTTACATTGAATGTGATAACTGATATTTTGGGTTTAAATCTACCACGTTATTATTTGTTTTCTATTTGTCTAATCTATTCTTTGTTTCTTTTTCTTCTTTTTGTGACTTCTTTGGATTAATACAATATTTTTTTATGATTCCATTTTATCTCCTCTGTTGGCTTATTAGCTGTAATTCTTTATTGTGTTATTTTAATGGTTCCTTTAGGAATTTTAGTAAACATCTTTAACTTATCACAGTTTACCTTCAAGTGATATTGTATCACTTGTACAGAATAAGAACTCATAATAATATACTTCCATTTCTTTCATCCTGGCCTTTGTGCTGTGATTATGTATTTTACTTCTATATATGTTATAAATACAGCAGTATCTTATTTTCGATTTGAACAGTTGATTTTCTTTTAAAGAGACTTTGAAAATAAGAAAATCAGTTTTTTATATTTACCCAGGTAGTTACCATTCCCAAGGCTCTTAATTCCTTTATGTAGATCCCAGATGTCCATCTGGTATTTTCCTTCTACCCGAAGCACTTGTGTTGACATTTCTTGTAGTGCAGGTCTGCTGGTGATGAATTCTCTCAGCTTCCCTGTGTCTGAAAAAGTTTTCATGTCACCTTTGTTTTTGAAAGGTATTTTCACTGGCTCCAGAATTCTAGGTTGAGGGTTTTATTCTTTGTGCACTCTAAGGATGTTTCACTGTCATCTGGCACACTTACTTTCTGCTGTCATTCTAATCTTCGCTCCTTTGTACATTGTGTGTCTTTTTTCTCCCTGTCGCTTTTGCACTTGCCTTGTTATCACCAGTTTTAAGCAGTTCGATTAACATGACCCTTTTTATTGTTTTCTTCATGTTTCTTGTGGATTGACTTCATTGAGCTATTTGGATTGGTGAATTTATAATTTTCATCAAATTTGAACATTTTGACCATTATTTCTTAAATATTGTTTTTCTGTGCCATTATCTTTTGTGTACTGTGATTACATGTAAATGAGGCTATTTGAAATTTTCCACAACTCAGTGAAGCTCTGTTCGTTTTTTTTTGTTGTTGTTGTTTTGGTTTGGTTTGGGTTTGGGGGTTTGTTTTTTTGTTTTGGGTATTTTTTAAAATTCCAGTGTTATTGAGGTATAATTGACATAAAATTGTAAGGTATTTAAAGTATACATTGTGGTGATTTAATGTACATGTACATTGTGAAAGAAACGCCCCATTGAGTTAGTCAACATATCCATCACCTCACGTATTTATATTTGTGTGTGTGAGAACATTTAAGTTCTACTCTCTTAGCAAGTTTTAATTATACACTACAGTGTTTTCAACCACAGTCACCATGGTTTACATCCTATGCTCAGAACGTATTCATCTAACGGCTGAAAGTTCCTATCCTTTTATCAGCCTCTTTCTATTTCCCTTACCTGCCAGCCTCTGGCAACCCCCTTTCTACATTCTGGTTCTATAAGACTGAACTTTTCTTTTCTTTACTTTACTTTATTTTACTTTACTTTTTTCTTTCTTTCTTCTTTCTTTCTTTTTAGATTCCACATTTAAGTGATATCATGCAGTATTTGTCTTTCTCTCTCTGGCTTATTTCATTTAGCATAATGTCTTCCAGGTCCATCCATGTTGCCACAAATGGCAGGATTTCCTTCTTTCTCACAGCAGAATAATATTCCTCTGTGTGTGTGTGTGTGCGTGCATGCACACGTGTGTGTGGTATCTTGTTTATTCATTTTTCTGTAAATGGACTCTTAGGTTGTTTCCATATCTTGGCTATTGTGAATAATGCTGCAATGAACATGAGGGTGTAGATATCACTTTGCTATCTTATTTTCAGATATACACCCCAAAATGGGATTCCTGGATCATATAGTCGTTCAATTTTTTTTTTTTAAGATCTTATTTATTTTGAGACAGAGAGATAGAGAGAGTATGTGAGCATGAGTGGGGGGAGGGGTACAGGCAGAGAGAGAGAGAATCTGAAGCAGACTCCACACTGAGTGCAGAGCCTGATGTGGGGCTCAGTATGACAACCCTGACATCATGACCTGAGCCAAAATCAAGAATCCAACACTCAACGGAGCCACCCAGGCATGCCTGGTCATTCTATTTTTAATTTTTTGAGAAACCTATAAACTGTTTTCCATAGAGGCTGCACTAATTTAGTCTTCTGTCTTTCTATGTTTTGTTTTGTAGTTTCTATTGTTATGCCTTCAAGTTCACTAATCTTTTCTTCTGCAATGCATAATATACCACTTATCTCCTCCAGTGTATTTTTCATTTCAAACATTATAGTTTTCACCTCTAAAAGCTCAATTTGGTTCTTTTTTGTATCATCTTTGTCTTTACCTATCATGTTCAATCTTTTCTTTTTTATCTTTTTTTTTTTTGAAAAAAGTCTTTTCAAATCTTTGACCATTTTATTTCATTTTATTATTTTTTTTAAGATTTTATTTATTTATTCGACAGAGATAGAGACAGCCAGTGAGAGAGGGAACACAAGCAGGGGGAGTGGGAGAGGAAGAAGCAGGCTCCCAGCGTAGGAGCCTGATGTGGGGCTCGATCCCAGAACGCCGGGATCACGCCCTGAGCAGAAGGCAGACACTTAACGACTGAGCCACCCAGGAGCCCCACATCTTTGACCATTTTAAAATTGAGTTATTTATCTTTTTTATTTTTGAGCTGTAAGTTTTCTTTGTATATCATGGATACCAGACTCTTTATTATTATTAGTAGTAGTAGTAGTAGTATGTTCAATTAGCCAGCATACAGTACATCATTAGTTTGGTTTTTTTTAAGAAGTTGCACTTCTTTTTTTTTTTTTTTTAAGATTTTATTTATTTATTTATTTGACACAGAGAGAGACAGCCAACAAGAGAGGAAACACAGGCAGGGGGAGTGGGAAAGGAAGAAGCAGGCTCCTAGCAGAGGAGCCTGATATGGGGCTCGATCCCAGGACTCTGGGATCACGTCCTGAGCTGAAGGCAGACGCTTAACGACTGAGCCACCCAGGTGCCCCATATCATTAGTTTTTGATGCAGTGTTCAATGATTCATCCTTTTTTAGCTTCTTGAACGTATGGCATATAATTATAATAACTATTATTCCTATCTAGTAATTCTATCATCTGTGTCATTTTATGTTGGTTTTGATTTTTTTCCCTCCTTCTTCTGGATCATATTTTTCTGCTCCTTTGTATGTCTGGTATTTTTGATTGGATGCCACAAATTTTTAATTTTTTCTTATTATGTGCTGGTTGTTATTTTTTACTACTATAAATATAATTGAGCTTTCTTCTGGAATATAATTAAGTTTCAACTTTTACTTATATTAGATAAGACTGAAGCAACATTTAGTCTAGGGCTAATTTAGCCCACTACTGAGACAGGACCCTTTTGAGTACTCTTCCCAATACCTCATGAATCATGAAGTTTTGTACTCCATCTAGTGGGAACAGGAACTACCCCAGTCAGAGGGAGTGCTGGGGGCCAGTAGTTCTCAGCTGGGGACAGTACTGCCCTACAAAGGATATTTGGCATTGTCTGGAGACACTTTTGGTTTTCACAGCTCAGAAGGGGGGGTTGTTGCTGCGGATACCTAGTTGGGAAAAGCCAGGATGTCATTAAATATCCCATAATGCAGCCTCTAAAGAAAGAAGTATCTGTCCTGAAAGAGTGTTGAGGTTGAGAAATCCTCTTGGGTGATTTTTCCCTGGGCTTTAGGTAGTTTCTTCGCATGCATGTTCTGATCGGCACTCTGAGAGTTGAGGGAGACCCTACTCAGTTCTTGGGTGTTTCTCTGTGTAGCATTTTCCTCTCTGGAGCTCTGCCCTGAGAACTCTAACCGCCTTGGTCTCTCAGCCTCACAGCTCTATTTCCTCAACTCCAGGAAACTTCTGGGCTTTGTCTTGAGCCCCCAACCCAACCCTGAACTGAAGTCTGGAAGCTCTCCAGGCAGTAAGTTGGAACAATGTTAAGACTCTCCTCATCTGTTTCTCTTCTTTAACAAATGCTTACTCTACATTGCCTGATGTTCAAGGTCTTGGAAGCCATTTTTTTCTTATACTTTGTCTGGTTTTAGTTAAAAGGTTTTTTTTCCCAGGCATAAGGATAAATCATATCCCTGTTACTCCATTTTGTCTTGAAGGAGAAGCCCTGGTTTTGACATTTTTGAGATTCAATGAAAATTAAATCTAGATCAGGGGCCAAAAGCTAGCTGTTCCATAGCTGAATCTTTCTCAAGAGTGTTTGATGTTTTCAAAATAAGTTGTCAATCCTGAAAAACAATGGAGTTTTCATATAAGAATCCAGATTTCCAGCTATTGTTGAAACATCTCTTCTGGAATTATCTCAGATCAACTGTAGTGTATTTAGAAGTCTAACTTTTAGCAATCAATTTAGCACTGGGGGTGAGTTGGTGGGGGTATGACCTGGGCTGCGTATCTTCTTTATTGCCCCCAGTTTCACTCTACGTTCTTCTCCATCCCTCCCTATGTCCAGGAGGTTGACCTCTATAACTGCATCAAAAGATTTCCTGGCTCTCTGGCTTCTCAGTGGGGTCAGCCTATCAGGGACACTGGCAAGGGATCAGGGTGGGAGGAGGCAGGATGAGAGTCTGGCTTCCTCTTTGCTAGCTTACTACAAGTTGGCCTAGTCATTCTTTGAAAGGCTGCAGTTTTTGGCAAATGGCCTTATCCACACTGTTCTCTCTGGGTTCCAGTGACCCTGCCTAAGTGCAAGGGGGCTAGGAAACAGAAAGCAACCAATGGTATACTTAGTGGTATATTGACTGACTATATAGACTTCTGAAGGAACATTTCTTCCTCAGTGCCAAGCTAAATTCTTTTTGATAAAAGGGGCGGCGTAGTGGGAAGGAGTTATATAAGGCTTCCACCCCCAGATTAAGATTTAATTGTATTCCTAGAGACTCTCATCTGTTTATGTTCTGTCGTTCAGAAGAGTGTTTCATCGATACACACATCGAGACTCCCTCAGTCTCATCTATTTTCACAACCTGTTTTGACAGCTCTGAGCAGAAGAGTCCCTAAAGGAAATATTAGAGATCACCATATCATTCTGTTCTAATCATATCTTACATTCCGTAATCTCAGCTTAACGGTGTTCTGCTCCGGAGCACAGATACACACTCCCACATACAAGCATGCACATGCATTTTTGACACTACCTCAATTCTCTGTGCTTTTCTGCAGCAGCTGTGTGGTCTCGACCAGCAGCCTTCTCAATATTGAGTGATAAGAGCAGTCTAATTAGTTGATTCATTGGACCAACAACCACCTTTCTTTGCACAGGAAAAAGCTGGAATCCTGGAAGAAGTAAAATGACGAAGAATGTTCTTGGATTTTAGATTTATTAGATAAAGATAAAACCTGCCTGCCAAGATTAAGAATACCAACAAATACGGAGGATACAAGACATTGGTTCTGTGGATTCACTACCCCGAGCTGTATACAGGTCAAAGTGCAAGAAGAAACAGACATCACTTCACGACAGGCTTAGGATTTTTTTTTTTAAGATTTATTTATTTTAGAGAGAGAGAGAGATAGTACTGGCTGGAGGGGCAAATGGGGAGGAAGAGAGAGAGAGAAAGAGAGAGAGGGAATCTCAAGCAGACTCCACACTGACCATGGAGCCCGACACGGGGCTTGATCTCAGGACCCTGAGATCATGACCTGAGCCAAAGCCAAGAGCTGCTGCTTAACCGACTGTACCGCCCAGGTGCCCCTTAGAAAAAAATACAGAAGCAGAAAGATTAATTATTAATTATGGATCCATTTAGATCTCAAATCTTGTTCATTCCCTGAAAAGCAACCAAAAATAATAATAAAATAACGTTTTCATGACTATTTTACAGGCCTCTGAAATGTTTTAAAACATAGGATCCAATGCACGGTATGCTGCAGAGTTAATGGAGTCCTCAGGGGCCATGGCCTGCCCAGGAACACTGTGGCTTCTGGCTCTGAGTCTGTGTGATGGGATGGACGGAGCCAGAGCAGTGTCCAAGGTGCCCACTGCCAGCTCTCCGGTTCAGTGACTTGGGGACTGATGATTGGTTTGGGGACTTAGGAAGAGTCCTATTTAACAGAAGGCCATGTTTTCAGGGCATTAAAATTGGACATTACAAAAAGAAATGGGGACAATCACAGACAGACAGCTATAGCCTTCCCGGTGGCCCATAAAATAGGTTCCAATTCTGTGTCTGGGGTGGGGAAGGGGGTAGGATCATAGCAACAGCATCTACATGTTAAAATCTACCCTTGATCTTTTTAGAATCACCATGATATTCTCAGTCACCAATTCCATCTCAGTTCCAGACGTTCTGGGCTGTGAATTGTGGATAGTACCCTGGCAGTCCCATGGATTCCTTCCCAAAGGAAAGTGAAACCTTCCTTTCACTCCAAACTAAGTGGTAAAAACCACTTCTCTTTACTTGTCATGGATGAAATCATCACCTCTTTAGAACAACCATCAAGTTATTGGATAGTTCTTTTTATCACTTACGATCTGCATATGACGCTTCACCTTATCAATTTTTGAAATATACCTATAAGGGGATTAGAAGATTGATAATTTGCCCTGGGAGTACAAAAACAAATAGAAACATATTTTATCACTCTGTTATGCACCAGTTTCATGTGATTTCTTAGCAATTGGTGTGTAGCAAACTGTTTCAATAAATGTGTGTCGTCTGCTGAATCTTACCAATTCATGCACTTTGTCCATTTGCTCACTCAATTTTCTTTTTTTATTTTATTTTATTTATTTATTTATTTGTCAGAGAGAGCGAGCACAAGCAGGGGGCAGAGACAGAGGGAGAGGCTGACTCCCCACTGAGCAAGGAGCCCAATACGGAACTCCGTCTCAGGACCCTGGGATCATGACCTGAGCCGAAGGCAGATGCTTAACTGACTGAGCCACCCAGGCGTCCCCCTCACTCAGTTTCCTATTGCCCATATTCCCCAGAGGGCCACAGCTGTTTTCTTGTGATGATATATAAAAGCTACATTCATTGCAATATCATCCACAATAGCTAAAACGTGAAAATAACCTAAGTGTACATTGATAGATGAATGGATAATAAAAACTGCTATATATATATAACATATATTATATATAATTATATTATATATGTTATATATAATTATATATATAATTATATATTATATTTTATTATATATATTATATAATGTTATATGTAATATATATATAATTATATATAATTATATATAATATATATATATATTATAATATATATTATATATAACATTATATAATATATAATAAAATATAATATATAAATATAATATATTAAAATAAAATAAAAATATATGTGTATATATGTGTATATATAATATAATATATTAAAATAAAATAAAATATATGTGTATATATATGTGTATATATATATATGACTATTAAAAAAAGAAGAAAATCCTGCCTTCTGTGACAACATGGATTGACTTAGAGGGTGTTATCTTAAGTGAAATAAGTCAAAGAAAAATACTGTATATATATATATTATATATTATAACATTTATAATATATATATTATATATATAACATTATATAATATATAATAAAATATAATATATAAATATAATATATTAAAATAAAATAAAAATATATGTGTATATATGTATGTGTATATATATAATATATTAAAATAAAATAAAAATATACGTATATATATATATATATGACTATTAAAAAAAGAAGAAAATCCTGCCTTCTGTGACAACATGGATCGACTTAGAGGGTGTTATCTTAAGTGAAATAAGTCAAAGAAAAATACTGTATGATCTCACTTATATGTGGAATCTAAACAAGCCACACTCATAGAAATAGAGTATAAAACGATGTTTGCCAGGCACTGGCAGCAGGAGTATAAGGAAAATGGGGAGATGTTGGTCAAAGGGTGGAAGATTATAAAGTTATCCAGTTATCAGATGAATAAATTCTGAGGATCTAATGTATGGCAGCATAGTGACCATAGTTAACAATACCGTAGTGTTACATACTTGAAAGTTGCTAAGAGAGTAGATCTTAAATGTTCTCACCACATACAAACAAGTGATTATCATGTGATGTGATGGAAGTGTTAACTAACCTTATTGTGGTAATCATTTCCCAATATATACAAGTATTAAATCATCAGGTTGTACTCCTTAAGCTTACACAATATTATATGTCAATTATATCCCAAAAGATGGAAAAATATATGTTAAAAAAAGTGTTATTTAGGGACGCCTGGGTGGCTCAGTCAGTTAAGTGTCTGCCTTCAGCTCAGTCATGATCCCAGGATCCTGGGATCGAGTCCCAACATCAGGCTCCTTGCTCAGCAGGCAGCCTGCTTCTTCTGCCCACTGCTCCCCCTGCTTGTGCTCTCTCTGTGACAAATAAATAAATAAAACCTTTTTAAAAAAAGTATCATTGGGTTAAACTTTCTCATGTATATGTATTGGTAATAATAAATGTGCTGGAATTTATTTCCTTTGTGAAAACTTTAATGAAACAATGGACCTAGTGGGCAATCATCAATGGACAATAGCGTGCCCCAAGAAGAGACAAGCCAGACAGCACGAGCCTCCGGATGGAATATTACTATCTATGAAATACTGTTGCCAAAGAATAGAACTTGAATCAGATCAAGTCTTCATATGTAATTACCACTTCACTGGAAATACAAGGGTCAGAGAATCATGTTATCACCATGGGGATGCAATCAGCAAAATCCAGAACCTGGAAAACTAGACAGAATGATGCTCAGACTTCTGCAATATACTGTAAGGAAAAATAAGAGAGGAGAGCAAGGGGAAGATGTCTCAATTGAGAGAATTAAGTGACACATCAACCAGATATGTGGGACTTGTTTGGATTCTGACTCGAACAAACCAACTGTAAAAAAAACAAACCAGAAGAACAACAAAAACTTTGAGACAATAAGGGAAACATGCTTGGATATTTCATGACATTAAGAAATTATTGTTAATTCTGTAGGTGTGGTAAATTATAAATATATATATACTTATATAAGAATCCTCACGTTTTAGAGCTAAATAAGGAAATAATTGTGGGTTAGATGTCAGGATTTCTGGGATTTGTGAAAGAGGTGGGGATTATAGGAGGAAACAAGAGCAGCCATGAGTTGGTAATTGTTGTAGCTGGAAGACAGATAAATGAGGGTCCATTGCTCTTTACTCTGGTGTATGTTTTAAATTTTCCGTAATTTTTTGAAACAAAGAATCTTTCATTTGCCAATGCATTTGAGTTTACCATCACATCACATATCATGTATAAAATCAGTAATTAATAATGCCTACTAATACTTGGAGCTACGCAACAGTTTACAAAGCTGTTCATTGACAATCTCACGTCTTCCTCCTGGGTACTCCTGGGCGAGGTCGGGGCTGTTCAATTTCCACTTTGCAGAAATGAGTGAAGCTCAAGGAAACGTAGGGCAATTGCTGCCTTGAAGCCACGGTCCGGAACTAGAATGTAGAGTCTTAGAAATTCCACATTCTGGGCTGCTCCCCCCACACCAAGAAGCTTTAAAAGGGAAGAGTGGGAGTGGGATAAAGAAAAGAATTGTTTTACAGAACGCTCCAGCACCTGACAAACAGCGACTTCTGGAGAGGAAGGAAGCCTGTGCGGCTGGGCAGATACTCGCCGTGGCCACCAGATGGCGAAGGCGGCTCGCGGCCCGGGGGAGAACCGCGCCCGCAACTGCGCGGAAACTGCGGTGGGACCCGAAGGTCAAGGGCAAGGCGCTCCGACCGTTCGCGAAAAGCTGAGCCGAGCCTCAAGTTACAGAAGTTGCTCTGCGAGTCCTGCTGCCTCCACAAGCTTGTAGAAGCAAGTTTGGGGCTTTTTAAGGAGACCCGGGGGTGGGGAGATTAAAGTGGAGGGTGCACGCCCTGCTGCCTAAAATAAGCAGTGACTCGCGCTTCGGGGTTGGTCAGGGATCCCTCAGAAGCCCGGGCACTTTGGGGACCATCGCGGAGGGTCTGTTCCGTACGCGGTGCGGCTAAATCCTTCCCCTGGGCAGCTCGACGCTCTGCTTCGGCGAAGCGCAAAGGACTCCTAGGGCCGAAGGAGAAAAGGGTATGGAGTCAATGGATTCCCAGGAGAAAAAGTTTACTTTTCCTTTAAGCTGTAATAAGGGGAAATTCGGTGGCCCTCAAGGTCAGCGTCCCCATCGTGTTAAAAAAAAGAAAAAAAAATGTCCGTCACTGCAGGCGGTATTCAGGTTCGGGCGGGCCGGAACTCCAAGTGCGTGCGCTGGGCCCAGGCCTCGTCCTCTACCCAGACGAGGGTAGGCATGGGTGGACGGATTGCACGGGTTCGAGTCCACCCCGGCCGGAGCTCGCGTACTCGAAAGCCGAAACTTGAGGGATGGGGGACGGAGGAGATGGGGATTTCATAGAAGGGGGACTCAATTGGGCTCGCCAACAGTTTTGCAAACTGTCTTTAAAAAAAAAAAAAAAAAAAAAAAGCGCCTCCTGGTGACGCCGAAGTCTCCGCGAGGTGAAAGCCAAACTTTTGGAGTCGGCGTGCTCCTTAGTGGGGGACATCGCTGCGCGAACGCGAAAAAAAGGAAGGATGCAGCTAGCGTCTAGGCTGATGGAAACGAGTGATTCTAATTTCTGTGCCTACTGGGGGTTCAATTTTGATTAAAATCAAGGGGCAAGCGGGAATGTTTTTATTCCTGCACGTTTCCGTGACACCTGCAAATTTTTTTAAAAAATCGCATCCTCACCCCCCCTCACCCCCCCCGACACACACACACACACACGCACACACTTTTGGTTCAGAAAAAAGAAGACACTGCAGAGTAAAAGGAAGACTGTGAGTCTGCCTTTACCCCCAGGTTTAAAGCTAATCAAAGGTGTCTGGAGAGGGAGACTAGGACCAAAAGCTAATCTGGAGCTTGAAACTCTCCATTACGGAGTTGGGAGATGCTTTGCTGCAGACCCCAAGCGGGCTCCAAACCCCGACCCTAGTACACAGTTGGGCGCACTAGTATGCAACTTTCCCCATCGCGTATTTCTTTTCGTACCCTTCCTGCCTTTCCCAGTGGGCGGGTCCCCACCCCACCCCCAGGACAGCTACCCCAGGTCCGAGCAATTCACAGCTTCGGCACCCAGGAGAAGGAATCCTGGAACCAAGGGGAGCGAACTTGTGCCGGGGCGGGGTGGGGAGCGGAGGAAGGCCCCGCCCCGAGTTATTCCCAAAACAGAAAAGACTTCCAGAGGCTACGCGGGGGCTATTTTTTTCGTTTGCCTTAAAAAAAGAAAAAAGAAAACTCGAACCAAAAAATGGCTTTGTATAGGACAGCGCGGAAAATGGCAAACAACAGCATTTCCAACTCAGAGTCGGGTCCGTTTTGCGCTTCGTTTTCCTCTGGACTTTCGTTGCAGTTTATTCCCTTTACCGTGTGCTTTTGTCTGGAGCAGGAACGGAGGTGAAGCGAACCCCGGCGGAGCAGCAGACCCCCAAGCCGGGGTCTCCACCCTGCGCCAGGAACGCCGCCTGCGCGGGTGCAAACTCGGGGACCCTGGCAGAGAATGTAAACAAACGGGGCGCCGAGCCCTTGATCTTTATTTAAATAGAGGCTTGTTTATCGGTGTCATCCTAGGAGGATTAATTAGATACATCTCTTCACAATTTGGTGTCTGACACTCCATCTTAGGAATGCCTTATCACAAGGTGTTAATTGGGGCCACTCAGCCACTTACGTTTCTATTAAACACTGTGAGGGACTTTTCACAAGTACCAGGTTCTTTTTACTGTACGCTGCAAAAATATACAGGACTCGAAATAGACTGGGGCCGGAGTCTGCTTTATCCCGGCGGCGATTAGCATTTTCCGGCGTTCCAGAGGGCAGAGCACTGTTTCAAAATTCCGTCGCAGCCCCCAGGACGCTATGGTTCCTGGAGGGAGAGGGGGGCGCTGACCAGGTGAGGGGGGCTGCGAATCCTCCCGCCAGAGTCTGAATCTGTCATCCATAATAAATATACATAAACCAGATATCAAGCTTTCGCTTCTGGCGTCGTAAAATTCCGGGCGGCTTTGGCTAAGCGTTTTGAACAGGCACCGTCATAGACGTGGGGCTGGAGTCCAGGTCCCCAAGGTCACGGGCGGCGCGGGAAGAACTCGGGCCCAGGAACGGTCCAGGGAATGGGAAACTGGGGAGAGGCTCCTGGCGGCCTTAATTGGGCGCGGAAGAGGAGGAGGTCCCGGCTGATTGCTCGCCTCCCAGCAGCTAATCCTCTTAGCAGCTGCATTTCCGCGCCACGCGGTTTAGCAAAATGACCCTCCCGGCCAGACCTTTACCCCGGGAGGGTCAGGAAGGGGCTGGAAAGGTTTGCAAGCTGGGCCAGAAGCCGTCTGCTGATAAGCCTGGCGGGACGTCTGGCAGGGGGACAAAGGGCCCTCCTCCCCACTCCTGGGTTTAACTTTTCGGCGGGCCCAGGGCTCAGCCAGGGGATGGGGTGGCCTTCGCCCTCCTGGGGAATGAGAGCCGAATAAACGGAGCTAGACTCCGCGCAAACCGCTCCCCGGGCGCTGTTTGCTGAGTGGAGCTGCACGGGACGACTGGAATCCTCATTTGTAAGTGTCGCGCCCGCCCCTAGCCCGCCCCGCCGCCGCAGCGTCCCCAGAGCCCCTGGCCGAGTTTGGCTGCCCGCAGCGCGCCCTGGCCAGCAGCTACCGAGGCGAGCAGCCCGCGGCGGCGGGCGCGCTTGGGGGCTCCGTGTAGAAAAAAGCCGCAGGTTGGAGCAGAAGCTGAGTTGTGGGCGGCCCGCTTCCCGCCGCGCTGCAGGGACCAGTAACTCGTGGGCGCTCAAAGGGCCGCGGGGGTTCCCGGGGAGCCCACGTGGGTCCAGGGATGGGTGGCCCCAAGAAAGCCTAGGAAAAAGCCCAGAGAACAAAGTGGTCACGGGCCGAGGCAGGGCCCGAAATCCAAGGGCTGGAGGCTGAGGTTTTCCAATCCGGGTGACGCCTAGCATAGGCAATCCTGCATCTCTGCAACTCCCCTCTCCCCACCCCCACCGGCCCAATACCCATTGTCCAGACTTCCCAGTGGGGTGAGGAAATAAACCCATTCATCTTCAAGAAAAAACGAAGATAAACAAAAGCAACCCCACCCCCTCATGCCTACAGTGTCCACTTACAGATTCTAGAGCCTGAGGGTGGGGGTGGGGGGAACATAGTGTTCATGCTGGAGAAGGGTGGAGAGGGAAGGCAAAATAAGATCTTTAAAACAAAGATTACAACTCCAAGTACAGAAGACAGAGCTATGCCTGTTCCCTTAATGAACCACATTTATTAAAAATGACTAAGACTGTACATAAAAATCCAAGATCTCTAAAAAGCTTATAGGAGCTGTGGCATCAGGTTGTAGTTTTTTCACATTACCGAGCTGGGTAGTGGGGATGGCAAAGAAAGAGGGTGAAATAGAGGAGTTTGTCCTTACACACGTTTCAAGTTAGTACAGAGTAGCTGAATACATTCTTAACTATCTAAGAAGTAAACAGAATATTCCCCAATATCCGGGATGATGAGAGAACCTATCCCCCTGGCCCTGCTGTCAGGTGATCTGTGAATGCTTGACAAAGCCAAAGCACCAGTTTTCATCATCTCAGACACGTAAGTAGACTATTTGTACAATATATCCCACGGTATTCTACGGTGTATCTAAGCACACACGGAACTGTACACTTTAAATTTCTCTTTTTTTTTTCTTTTTTGGCGACTCCCTCGCCTGCCCTCTCCTGAGTCCTACTAGTCACCCCAGCCCGCAGCAGAGGCCCAGCCAGTGAAACAGTCCTGAACTAGGGGCAAACATGGCTTGCTTTGAAAGCCGAGGAGGAATCAAAGTCAGGTAAAGCCAGCACCTTCACATCAGGTTTTTCTCACCTCCCAGGCCTAGCTATCTTTTGTCCCTAGGAGAAAGGAACAGCAAAAAGTCCCCTGTTGAAGCTTAAGGCCCAGCCCTTCTCTTCCGGAAGCAAAACCCCTTGCCACTCTGGGATTCTCTTTGCTTACAGATTTACACAGAGGAATGAGAACCAAAGCCTTCTACTACTCATTGGCTAGCGCTCAGCACTCGAATCTTCATAGCCCGATTCTCTGAATATTTAGTGCCTCCAATAAATAAATCCAGAACCTTGAATAACCCTCGAATTTTAAAACGCTTTAAAGTCCTTCATTAATTTTATTTAAAAAAGAAAAAAAATGCGAGGCTTGTTTCAGTTACCTGCAGCAATCAAAAAGCTTTGGCACCTTCTTTTAGAGGATTGCACAAAACGGGATGCATCAAAGGCGGAATGCAAACGTCTTTTTGGCAAACCTAGGCAAAGAAGACAACAAAAACACCACCAAGTCCATCTGCAAAAAGTTAGCGCATTTTGACGAAGTTAAAATAACTCTTTAGGGAGTTGTGTAAAAAGCATAATACCCCCCCATGCCTTTTGAGGTGTCTTTACTGTACTCTTCAGCGTTAATGTCCTCACACTTTATGGAGGGAGAATTTTCATTGCTGGAGGTGCTAGGAGACAGCCGCCGTCGCTTACAAGCACTGGTGTATACCCCCGAATCATTGGAATCGAGAGACTTGATGGAAGGGGGGGTCTCTATCCAAGAGGAGCTAATCTCTTCTTTGACTTTCTCCTTGGAGAGCTGATCTTCAGAGAACACAGGGGGGCTTGTTCTGGAGGTCCATGGGAGTCCAGCTGCCATCTTCCTCTGGTAAGAGCCTCGACCTCCCCACCCTGCCATGGCAGGGAAGGTTGGGTCAGGGTAATAACCCAGGGCGTGGGACGTCTGGAGGGGCAAGGATTTAATACCATATGGGAGCAAGGTGCTGGAAGTATATTCAGACTCATAGGAACCGATGTCTAGTTTGTTGGTCCCAGGTTGCTGGACAGGCGTGACAAGCCACCGCTGAGGAGGGTTGGCCACCTCTTCGCTCTGTTGGGGTGAAAGGAGGCCGTTGGTCTGTGGCACGGTTCTCTCGCCATTATAATATCGGGCTTGAGGTAAAGTGTTGACAAAGGGCTCCGGGAAGAAGGACTGAACGCCGTACCGACCTCCAGGGACAATCTGATGGGATCTAGGAGAATCCGTGGGAGATGGAGTTAACCTGTCATTTTCTGAAGCGGTGTACATGCTACAATATAAAGAGAAACACTTAAAAAAAAAACCCTAATGTTGTCCCCAAATAACCACCTCCCAGAAATCAAAAAGGCTCACATAGTGGGCTGTACTGGAAGCACTGGTCTGTTAGAGTGGAGGGATGGAGGCAGGAGATGCACTGGCCCATTTCAGCCCAATGCTTGGCTTATGTGGAAAAAGTTTCCTCCCAAGGACTAAGTATTTAAACTATAGAAAAATCTACCTTTGCAAGTCCTAGAACTTGAAGAACAGTACAACTCTCCTTTGTTAGTGTCATGGAAGGAATGCTTGCTGTGGTGTTACAAATCCCACATGTAAATGGTCTTGTGGGGCCTTGCTGTTTAATGTTGTAAAAATGACATCCTCTTAGTTTTAGGTTTTTCTTATGTAAAAATAATAATAATAATAATAATAATAATAATAATAATAATAATAAAAGAGGGGGAGTAATAATACCTATTCCTCAGAGGAGAAAAAAGTTGGATCAAATGAAAAGGCAGGTATATAAATGCAGATTATGAAAATTTCAAATCTCCACTCACATGTTAAAAAAAACAAAAAGCTCCTCGCTTTCCAGCCCTTAACATTGCTTTAGAAATTAACAAAGCCCTTCCACGAAAATTCTAAAGCAAGATTAGGCAAGGGGGGAAAAAAAAAAAAAAAAAAAAAAAAAACGCAAAAATTTCAATAGGTGAAAATCCCAAACAAATGTGAAAGCTCGTCCTAGAATGTTGTCTGGGAAGTGTCTGGTTATGTATGTCCTGTTCAAAGATGACCATGCAAATATGAATAAAAGTTGCACTTACGAATCATAGTTGTCTCTGAAGCCTTTTGCAAAGGGGTTATGATCAATCTTTAGTTGAGTTATCTAGAGAGGGGAGAAAAACAGTCAGTCGTCGAGGGCCTTATCAGACTGGACCTAGCTGCAGAGATTCCTGGGACATTCGGGACACTCACATCAGTGTTTTGGTAGGCAGTCACTGCAATGAACTGCGTTTCGGAGAAGGTAAAGGTCTGGGTCTTTGAGGGCTCGTTCAGGTCTTCCACACCTTCCTCGGTCACCTCCACAATGTGCAGTCTGGGTTGGTACTTGTGTAAAGACTGCAACACGATCATCTGGAAATGGTACAGAAAAAGAGCTGCCGAATCCAAAAGTCTCTTAGAGGTAAATCTTGACAAACTGCATGTTTTGGAATGGGACTCCTGCTTGTTCCCCACTGACAGTTACCTTTTTCTATAGCCATTTTTAAGATCGTATCATTGCTGCTTTTGAAACTTAAAACCTAGCTGGCTGGGTACGTGTGTTTGATAAACACTCTTGCCTCTTAGTTTATTAAATCCCCCAAAGACTTAAGTATTTCTTCTCCTAACAGTCAACTCACTGTTAACTGAAATCTAGTGAAAATGAGAAAGGTCTAAAGAAAAAAAAAAGGTTAAAACTAGGTGAGCAAACAAGTCACAACTGCAGATTTACAAATACAGCGAAGAGTATGGAAACTTGGTAGGAAAAGAGATCTATGGCCAGAAGCCACCCGTCCTCTGTCACTCTACCTGGGTGTTGTTGTTATTTGCGCCTTTGTTATTGGTGAGTTTTAATTTCCCAAAGGAAATCTCCTGTCTCATCCAGTGGGAACCAGTATTAGGAGACTCTGGGTGAACATACATTTTGTTGCCTAAGAGAAAATGAAACAAAACACAAAACCCAAGCAGATAGGCTGATTACACATGGACATAGGGGAGGGATGTCTGTTACTTCCGGGCAAAGATTTAAGAGCTAGTCTTCAGGCCCAAGTCTCCCCAGTGCTGGCTCTCCACCTAGACTCCACGGGCAGCCCTCCCAGGGCCCCTGTGCTTCTGGCCTTCCTTGGACAAGGCAGTCATCTTAACGCTACCTCAAAATACATAAAAGGAGCCACCAGGAGATGTCTCTTGAAGGTCAATTTGGGGCCTTCTAAAGCTGGAAAAGCGACATCTGATGGAAAGTGATCGGGTTTTCATGGGTGGACTCAACCTTGGGGAAGTCTTTCTCAAGTGGAGGTTGGAGTGTCAGGAGTCCTTTCCACCCAGAAGAATTTAGTAGGAGTTGGTGCGGGAGGGTGGGGAAGAGTGGGGCCATGGCTAAAGTACCAACGTTTATCTTCCTAGGCAAGAGATCTGACTTGGCAATTCTCTCCCTCTCTCCACGATGCAAACAGTCAACATCAAGAAACTCATACTAACACCTCTAGGCCCCGGATGGAGGGGCAAGTACTCAATTTAAACGTGAGTTTTCGGAGTCAAGAGTTCACCGCCCACCCCTCCCTGCCTGGGCCTCTTCTCTGCTCACCCTGCATGTTATTGTCCGCTTTGCCGCAGGTCACCCACTTGCCCCCCTGGAATCGCCAGTGGTTGGGGTCGGCCAGCACCACTTCCACAAACACGTTGTAGTGGGCCGTGGGGTTGAGTCCGTTTATGTTGAAGCTCAGGAAAGGAAACATGCGCCTGTCCAAGGGAATAGAAGCAGGATAAGCGATCGAAACCCGGATGCCCGGGAGCAGGCCCGCGCCAGACCAGGTTCGCCGGCACTTGGGGTAGGTCAGAGTAGGGCATCGAAAAGCCTACAGAAAGAACCGAATACCAGGTCCATAAAGTGGCCCCTACTCTGCAAAATCCTTGAGTTGTCAACTCTGGGAACATCTCTTTTTCTGAAACAATTTGCCCCCAAAGTCAGTATTTCCCAAATTGAGGTGCTACTGCACGCTCTCCCCACTCAAGTCTTCATTTTTCTTCCAGAATGTTAAAAATCATTCGTTTTTCTACGTTTAAGTACCAGAGAACAACGTTCAGTCGTTCGTGTTAAAATTTTTAGATTGTACTCCTCAGGTTAAAAGTTCCCCTTGAACGCCCCTCTCCCAGCACCCACCCCTCATTTTCCCCATTCGCACCCACTGTTAACAGTTGGACGGGCATCAGAACTTTCTCACGTCCCGAACCCCACCAGGTCTGGCTCCAGGGCCTGCCTAACCAACTACCGGACCAACCAACCTTCCCATGCCCCTCTCCCCGAGGCGCCCCATGGAGACTCTGGCGCCTAAAACTGCGGGAGCCCATCTACTGCGCTCAGGAAGCCAATCTTTGCGCCTTTCCCCACCCGCAGCTCCTCACGGGTATGCAGGGACCAGCTCGGTATGCCGAGCGGGCGGGTCCAGTAAATCCAGCTTTGTGGACGAGCCCCAATTTCCATTTCCGCCTCCTTCTCGCCAGTCCAGGTGAGGGTGACCGGAGGGGAGGGGAGGGAGGTGGGAAACAGCTGTAACATTAGCACATTGCACAAACCGGTCCGCGGACCGGGAGGGACACCCGATTGGAGATGCGCGCGGAAAAACACTCTCCAAGCAAATCGCGGAGCGAATGGGCACAGCTCCCTCACCCCCGGCCTTCCCCAGGACCACACAGTCACTTAATTGTCATTCACCTCGGGACCCCTCCGCGCTGCTCTCACCTGCCCTGTTTCGTAATGATCATCTCGGTTTGGTGGCGGTGGAATTTGAGCCACAGAGGCCGGTTGCACAGGTAGACGTGGGCACGGAAGCCGGAACCAGGAACCCCCAGCCCCCCCAATCCTCCGCAGGACCCCGCAGCTGCAGCCCCAGGGTACGGCCCATAGAGCGGAGCCCCCTGGCTGTACTGATAGGCCCCCGGGCCGCCTGCCCCGCCGCCGCCGCCGGCGCCCGCTCCACTACTCGCGCCGGCTCCGGGGCCGAACTGTGCCCTCCCAGGTGGGCACATAGCCGCGGGGAAGCCGCCGGGGGGCAGCATGGAGCCGTAGGGGTAGCGCGCCCCGTTGGGAGCAGGGTACACAGATCCGTGGGGGGCCCCGGCCGCCGCCTGGTAGGGGAAGAGCGAGCAGGGCGCGGCCAGCTCGGAGCCCTGAGGCCCGGGGGACTGGAGGTAGTAGCGCTCCGAACTCAGGCTGTCCATGGAGTAGCGCGCGGTGGCGGCGGCGGCCGCGGCCGCGGCGGCGGCAGCGGCTGCTGAGGGCAGCTCCTCTTCCCCGCAGGGGGAGCCCTTGCGGCCGTCCGGGGGCCCGGGCTTGGCCACTGCCGCGGCGCTGGCGAAGGCGTCCCCGGCGTCCGCGTCACTGAGCATGGCCGCGGGGGCCCCCGCGCTGGCGGCTGTGGGTTCCCCGCTCCCAGTCTCGCACGAGAGGCTGCCAGGGAACTTCTTGGGCGCTTTGTCTAAGTCCAGCCTCTGAGGCGAGGGGGCCGCGCCAGGGAGGTGGCCTGCGCTCCCGCTGCCTCCGCCTCGCGCACTCTCCAGCGGGTAGAAGTGCGCGCCGGGCAGGTTCACCGAGCTCACCAAGAGCTGCTCCCCTAACTGCATGCTTTGCTAAGCGCAGACGGCAGCTGGCTGCTTCCTCTCCTCCCGCGGCCTTAATATAAAGGCAGGATGGGGGAGCCAGCGCCCTCTTCCGAGGGGAAGGTAACTTCCCCTTCCTCCGGTGCTGGGGCTACCCACCTGGCCGCACGCGGGCCGCTAAGGCGCGCACCCGCGCGCCCTGAACCCAGCGTTCTTTCCGCGAGGAAAGAGCACTGAGTTTGAAGGCAGGAGGTGGAAATTGACCGAAAAGCACTCTCCTTTTCCTTTCCTGTCCTTCTTGCCTCTCTGGACCCCCGTCCTCCTCCACACTCACACCCAGGAAGAAGAGGATTTAGATCTCTGTCCCCATCCACCAACCAGTGCTAGCCTTTCTGCCCTTCTCGACTGCCCAAGTGTGCGTCAAGTTGACCACTTGGAAACTTGCAGGCTGTCATTGGCTGCTTTATATATGTGCGGCCAGGGAGGGGCTTCGCGGCCCCACAGCCCTGGGACTCTCCTATTGGCTGACGGAGGTGACACTAATTCAATTAGGCATTTACTAATTGGATCATGTCTACTGCGACTTTCTTTTCCTTTAGTCTTTTTTTTTTTTTTTTTTTTTTTTAGACTCTGCCCTACTGTGAGAATCAATCCTGGTGTCCGTATTTTGCTGGAGTTTGGGGGAACAGGGTTTGGGGTCTCCGTAGCGGGGTCCTCTCTTGGCACAGAAGTCATCTCAGCACTCCGAGAGGAGCATGCGGGGGCGGAAGCAGGTTTTAGAGGCTGGCGCGAGAAAGGCTCTGCAAGCTGAAGGCTTGCAGGGAGGCACCAGTCTCTGAGGGTGGGGATCTGGGCAGAGTCGGAGAGAGGCCGAAGCGAGGTCCCTTTCCTCATCGGGGGCTGTAGCTTCAGGCACACTTTCCTCCCGATGGTGGAAGGCTCCCAGGCCTTCAACAGACAGGAACCGCATTTTGCTCTGTCCCACTCTTTTACTAACAGGGAAGGGTTGATGAAGAGGAACCTTGCGCTCGGCTTTTGGGATTCCGGGGACGGCGAGAGCACATTGCCATCCCTGAGTACCAGCTTATGTGTCAGAAGCCCTGGTGGGGTGGGGTACTGGGAACACCCTCATCCTCTCGCCAACACGCCTCCTTTCAGGAGGCAATCACTTTTATGCCTCGCAATTTAAAATCCACCGCAGCTCAATTTCCCTGAATCCCGGATTTCCTCCACCCCACACACCATCTTCAGTTGGGCCTGGCACCGAGAAACAAAGGTTCCCCAGCAGCAGTGCGGTTGAGATTCCCTGCGTCTCTCCTCCGCGGCGCAACACAGAAGGTAGAATAATTAGTGAAATAATCAGTTTGATACTGAATTAAGCCCTTTTGCCCCAGCTGCCTGTTTCTCCCTTGCTTTTCCGCAGACAGTAAAGAGTGGTGCCGTCTTATTTTATTGTTTTATTACCGAAAAGGGGGAGGCACGTTTCATTGCGGAGAAGGAGAAGCATGAATATTCGCTGTTAATAAGCAATTACAGACGCGGCTTGTAATCGCTCCGGGAGCGCATTTTCCGGCTGAGATGTTGGGACTCTGCTTCCCCAACCGAACACGATCACACGGGAAACTCTTAGCCCACAACAGATGAGGCGGCCCGGGATTTCTTGAGCGCGCACACGCCAGTGCAGAATGGCTCGAAGCTTTCCAACCTAGGTTCAAACCACAGCAGCACAAACCAACATCGGCACGTCTGGGTTAGAGATTGAGACCGTCCGTAACACACACGGACGCTCCAGGGAATTTACCAGTTTTTCGGGGTTGTGAAAACCGGGGGCGTGAAAAGGTTTCAGGGTTAGGACACAGCCAGTGGGGAGGGAGCACGTTAAGCCGGGGCGGTGGCCCCTCAGGTCCTGGGCAGAGCAGCCCGGGAGCAGATCCCTGGAAAGCTGGCCCAGAGCGCACTCAGCTCAGCGCCCCTAGCATCTCGTCCTGCTAGTTGAGTTCGGGTTTGGCGTGGCTCTCTGCTCCGGATCACCCCACCATCCACTCCCACCTCCCGGCTTTTGTTTTATTTTGACCCAGGGAAGTCTTGAAGAATTGAATTTTTCAAGTATTTCGTGCATTTGAAGACTTCATGATTTTCAAAGAGGAGATTCCGTGAGGGGGACGCGAGAACAGGAAAGGAAGGGGCTGAGCGCTTTGGGCAGCTTGGCGACGCAGCTTGGGTTTGGGGAACCTGGTTACGACTCGTGGGCTCCTCCACGTTAGGCTTGACCTGAGCTACAGGACGTTTGAGGGGGAAAGTAGGGGTAAGATGGAATCTTACAGTATTTGGAGATAGGGTGGCTGAGGGTTTTGCGCTGTATCACAGAGAGAAAGCGGGCCTCTGTGTCCCTTCAAGTTGCTTTCGAGGCGGCCAGGGAAGCGCTGCGCGTGGCAAAGTGCCATAGCAGGCAACAGGCATCGTTCCGACCCACTCTGGCGCAAATAACGCGGGCCAGCTGTCCCCCGCGCCACATCAGAAAGGGTTGATTTTATTCCAGCCCTAGAGCAAGCTCTTGAAAGCGCGTGGGTTCATTCGGAGTGCTACCTAATTATTAAATATATACACGGCATGCGTGATAAAGATTAGTGTTGACTCTTGGGAAAGGAAATCGCAGTTTACATCTCCCCACCTCACCAGTATATCTATTATTTTACCCAAACTTTAACACATTTAACAGATGGGGAAATAAAGAGGAATTCAAAGACAATAAAAAATCGGGCTGCTCAAACCTCTCTGGGACCCGGAATTTGGGGAACATGGTAAACATCTACATGATTTATATTACATTATTAAGTTACAAATTCTTTTTTAACATAATAAAAAGCACTGTTTCACCTAAAGCTGATTTTTTTTCTGACAACATAGAGATAAAGAAATCTCATTGAATGGTTTTCCTGTATTGATTGACTAATTACATTATTATTATTATTATTATTATTATTATTACACATGGAATATACTAGTCTAAATGCCTGGAGAGTTATAGATGAGCAAATCCATAATTTCCTCCTTGGAATGGATTTTCTTTTGCTGGCTCTATTTTACTTATAATCAGGGAAAGAGACATAAAAAATATTTTCATGTATCCCAGCCAAACTTTAAAATCCAAGCACTCTCTTGCAGACACAGGAACAGAAAAGAAAGCTAAAGCACCGGCTTCAGTGAACATGTCAGGCAGCACCCTCCTTAGATTGGGTGGGCAAATAACAGCGCGTTCCAGCCTGTTTGCTGTTTGATTTCAATTACACCCCAAGCTTCATGAAATCCAAATGAGACATTTATTGAAAGGTGCCTGGTTTTATGTGGCTCAACTGACAGTGTATTGGAATACATTGAACGAAAACATCAACACTGGGGAGGAAACGTGGAGACCCCTTGGAACCCCAGACTCAAATGCCGGCTGGATTAACTCAAATCTTGCACCTTTCAGCGTGAGTTGGAGCAAGCAGGACCCTTTGAAGGCTACAAGGAAGCCAAGGCCAAGTTTGTGTGTGAGCCTATGGAAGATCTTTTGCTCTACTGGTTCAAGCAATCATATCAACTTCATGCCACCATCTCATCCTGAGAACACAAAGTTATTGTCAACCTGGCCAGGTGACCTCTTGCATCCATCTTTTCAAAGCCATGCTGAGAAGCATTTTGCTGTAACAGGACTATTATACATCGAATACATACGCATATATATGAATGAGTTACAGGGGTGAGTTATAGATGAGCGCCATGATCTATGGTTTTCCCCCTGCCCTGCCCCCCTCTACACACAACCAAGGGGGCCCATATAAATGTCCTAATAAATTCTATTATTTTCACCCCCACTAAAAATGTGTTATCAAAACACCGTCCGTGTTATTCAAACACTTTGTAAATTCTGAGCAGACTTGCTGCCGGTTCTCCTTTTAACCCTAGGAAAACATTCCAACATTACCCGGTCACCAGTGCTTCGCCTGGACTCTGGGAAAACGTCAATGGGTGTTTTGTGGTGAGTTGGTCCTTTTACTATTTATCTATGGCCTTTTCTTTGTTGATGTTACATTTTATTTCACCATCTCAGGTTAACTCTTTGGCCCTTTGTTCTCCGCTGGCCAGATCTGCCACCTCCACTGTGCTTTCCAAGGGGGAGGGAGCTTTCATCACCGTAAGGTTGTTCATGTTTCATTCTTTTTTTCTTTTAAAGAAAATGTCCTGTAAGATAAAACATTTTGGCAAGGACAAGTGGTTTTGATTCTGCTGACAACAGCAAGATACTCCTACCAACAGAGTTTCACTTTTATAAGAATTCATATTTCACCATGACGCTGGAATAGACTGATCACTTGCTTAAAAAAAAAAAAAAATAATCGCCAGGTCCACAAATGTGTGAGGCAAAAGGTTACATTAAACTCACTGTATTTTTTTCAAACCAACATGGTGAATTTTAACTATTTTCTTAGCTATCCATCTCTGTATTTAGATTGCTAAGTGCCATTGTAGTTTACTGTTAAAATTTGAGGTGGGGAATCCTGCAGTGAAAGTTAAGAAACATACCCAAAGTGGTTTAGTACAAAAAATAACCGATCTTTTCTTAAACATTGAATCAAGAATATTTTTTTTTATGAAAGTATTTTTTAAACTGCAAATGAATTCCTGGATCTCAGTGCTGCTTTGTCATTATTATATTCACATTTATGGAAGTACATAGATTCACATAAATACAAGAAAGACATGTGGGGCAGAGTAAATAAAGTAAGAAATTCTCAGAAATAAATTATGGGATTGTTTGGCTAATTATTGCTACATTAAAATATGAAAGAGTTTACACAGGGTTCCACCTGTCTTGCTTACTGTTGCACATTCTAAGTCCTGACAGTAGGGGCTCGTCTGTTAACTGAAAGAAAAGGGTTACTAAATCTGTAATCCAGAGCAAATAAAATGGCCCAAGGACAGTGTCAGGTCTCAGGCTTTATAACCATGAAGACAAAAGTGAAAATGCTATTCCCCCCCCACATACACATAAGAAAAAAAGATAACACAGATCTTCCTAGACTAATGGACCTGGCGTTTTCATCTTTTAAAAACTTTGTAGGATTTGAAAAATCTTTTCTAGACCTTTCCTAACCCAAAGTTCTTACGTGATTGCATGGCTTTTCCTGTGTATTGCAATGTTGACCCTCTTCTACAGGAAAATAGCAAAGCTAGTGCTGGAATTGCAGCACAGCTGCTAATGGGAACAACCAACATGTAGCCAAGGAGAAATATCTCCTGAACTGAAATCACTTGCATATCGCTAAGAGAGTTGGCAGAGCCTATGGCAATGACTGTTTCAACAGGAGCCCCCTCTATGGTACCGGTGCGGCAGGATGTCTACACAACAGGTGGGCAGAATCCAATCCTGTTGACCAAAGCTACAAAATGACAGGGCAGCTGGAATCTCAGGCCCCCTGCGAGAAATGGGGAGAGGGGAAGTCTTGGTTGAGGAGTTACGCAGCAGAAAGCATTAAGCCCTTAAGATAACCAAGGAAGAGAGGGGGAGGAGGAGGGAGGAAAGAAGGGCACCAAAGAGATCGTTCTATAAACTAAGAGAAAAGCAGAACGTGGTATGCAGAAGTGTATGTATTTATGGCTTTTTACCTTTGACTAGCTTTGTGAGTCTGGGCAAACTCCTTAACCTTTCTGTCCCCCCAACTCCCACGGGTAATAATAACACATAGAATGTAAAGTAATTAGAACAGCACCCGGCACAGAGGAAGATCTAAAGTCTTTCCTGTTACTCTCCATCACACTTATATTGAGCTCACTTTCTGCCCTCTTCTTACTAGAGACTGGGGCGAAACGAGGCCGCATCCCAGTCCGCTGGGGAAAGGCCAGGAACCAACGGGTCAACAGCAACGTGAACTAGAAGTAGGAAGCAGGACTGAGTCAGTTGGAACCTGAGAGGAGAACCAGTTGTTCCTACAGCTTCTTTCAATTTCTCCAGAACCTTGAGGAATGGAGGGGGGAGGGGCGGGATCCAGTGCCCTCCCCCTGAGCGCGGCTGCAAAGGTGCACTTCAAACACAGGCGGCTGGGGCGCCCAGGCCCGGGTGCGCCTTCCGCCCCCTCCAGGCCGCCATTAGCATTCTGTTTTTCCCAGGCCTCCTTGCCCTCCCGCCCCCCGCCGGGATCTTGCAGTTCTGGCCTATTATTTGTTAAAGAAAAAAAAAAAAAAATAGGGTATTTAGCTGAGGTTTTGTTGTCCATCTACTTGGTTAAAAGCCCGACCGCGAAGGAGTTGAGTGAATGGTCCGATGCCTCCCGCAGGGCTCTCGCTCCTGGAGAAGGCACCCTGAACTGGGGGTCCCCAAAAGGACAACATCTGGATCTGCTCGCTGAGCCTCCCTCCGGGCCTCAGTGGCGGCATCTGGATATTGAGAGGACAAGCAAGATCAACCGTAGAGGGCTGTTGTTGAGGAGGCCCCCAAGTCCAGGTCAGCCTGGACCGCTTCCCCACTCGGCAGGGGCCAGGCAGGTCCGTGGAACCCCCTCCTCCCAAAGATGACAAGGGGTCCGCAGGAAAGGAGTTTCGAGGGGGAGCAAAGAGCAACTGGCGTCATTTCTTCATCCATTTGGGGCTGACTTTTCTAGAATAGAGTTGATCCTCCAATCCACAACCCAAGGAGGAAAATCATAAAAGCAGCAGCAGCTGACCACCGGCCAGACTCTCTGCTTTATTTGTAAGATCTTTTAAAATCGGCATCTTAAAATGTTTTCGACAGCCCATTTTACGGAAGGGTAAAGCGGTACTTGGAGAAATGAAGGTCCTCGTCCACAGGCACACAGCTAAAAATGGTGGCACGGGAATCTGAATCCTGGCAGTCTGAGCCGCGGGGCTCCCAGTGGAGGGGTTAAGGATGTGTGAATGGGGCGGGGTGTGGGGCGTTGTTTTCTTTGAGGGGTAAGGTAGGTGTTGGAATGGGGATCATGTGTGGCTTGGAAGGAAGGGAGTGGAGGGCGCTAGGTGCGCATCTGCAGCCGCTGGACCTTTAAAATGAGTCTCTTTTATGGAAGCTGAGCCCTATAACTCCACCCTAAATCCTGGGTTCTGGCTAGTCATTCTTGCTTGGGATAACCATAGCAGGGGTGGACCTCCCTCCACAAGCTCCGGCTGGGCCAAGCCCTTGGCGTACAATATTCCATTTAAACCCTCACTACCACCTCACTGAAGTAGGTACTTTTATCATCCCATTTTACAGATAGGAAAACTGAGTCTGCGAGAGGTCAAGTAAACTTCCCTGAGTAGCTGCTCCAGCGGGACCTGGAAGCTGGGAAGGCGGTGCTCTTTCCCGGGAACACTGAAACCTTTACTAGAAAACCGGGTTTTCTGGATTTGAGCTTTGACAGAGGGGCGATCGGCGCAGAGAGCGGCGGCGAAGCAACAGCCAGTTCTCGACCCCCTGCCTGTCGCAGGTCCTTCTCCCTTCCCATTCCCAGCCGCGGAGCGCGCAGCCGAGCGCTCCAGGGCTGGGATTTGCGAGCTGCTGGGGGCCCTTCTCGCCTATCTGGCGGACGCTCGGAGCCTTTCAATTGCGGATGGGCGGGGAAGCGAGGCCGCCTCTAGGGCTTCTCTCTCCCTGGCTCGTCGGGCTTCTGCGGTCGCCCTAACCCGGCCACACGCAGCCCAGGGACCGAGCCCTGCCACCAGGGAAGCCGAGGGAGTCTTAGAGCTCCGAACGCGCGGCGAGTGCCCCTTCCTGACGCAAGACAGAGCCCACCCACGCCCCGGTGTGTGTGTGGCCTGAGGCCAAAAAAAAAAAAAAAAAGCCAATTCCAGGCAGGGGCAGAAACCCAGGCTTCTGCGCCCCAGGGGTGGGTTCTCGGTTTCTGCCCCGCCACCGACTTAGAACTCCTAATGCACTCGGGCTTGCACTTGGGTAGCCGAGAGACGCAGTTTCCTCTGTTCCTTTCCCCACAATCATCTGGGCTCCTTGGGTGAAAAGATACGGGGGTGTCCCACATATTGTCTTCCCTGTTTGCCTTTTCACTCCGCTAGCCTTTCTCTCTGTAAGTTAGGTAAGCCTGGAAGGAAGAGGCCAACTTGAACTTCTTTGACTCTACCAACCAGAGATAAATGTGTATTACATAACATATCGTATGGTGTTATAACAAAATATAATATCTTTCACAATAGAATACATTATATACAACACCATACAATATATAATACAATATAAAATCTATCTATCTATCTATCTATCTATCTATCTATCTATCTAAACATACTTGCGTAAGGCTTTTAAAAAACTCAGAAAGCCACCAGGTTACAACTTCTCCAACGCACCTCGGCCTGACGGCAACCACGATTAATTTCTTGCGTGTATTTCTGGGGCTTATTACATGTTTTGCACACGCAAGTGTGTGTATGCACCTGAATTCCTCCTTATCTGTCCCCCACTCATCCGCATGCTTTTATACGCGCTCTTCAATTATTTGCTTTTTTCGCTTAAAATTCGCCTTCAAGTTAGCTCCTGGGGAAGTAGGAGGTTTTTCTAGCTCAACACATCCCAGGGCGTGCCCGAAGCCTTAAATAAATTATACTGGTGTTTGGGGGCTTTCCTCGCAGCTGCGCGGGTCCACGCAGAGCCACGCTGCGATCCCCCGATCCCGCTCCCCCCGTGGCCTCCCGCCCGCTGCCCTGCGCCCCCGGAAGTGCGCGCCGCGGGACGAACGGTGTGAGCCGCGGAGCGCGCAGCGCCCCCTTGCTCCGTGCGCGCGGAACCCTGCCCCGGCCTCCCTTTGGGAGTTTTCTAGCCTTTGAGACCCGCTCCTTGTTTGTACTCTCAGACCCCAGAAGCGGGTAAACAAGCTCTCGGACCCTGCCCTGTGCTCCTGGGGCTCATGGGCGGGGGAGCGATCCGCTAGACAGTCCCAAAGCTGATCAAAGGGGAGGTCTTGGAGGGGACCATCAGCGCCATTAACATCCGCCTGGCGGGGCTGCTGGGGGCGGGGATGAAGTTTGGCAGACGCGGGCCAGAAATCGAGTGTTGCCAAAGGCCCGAGAAATGGCCCGCTCTGAATTACTTCCTAACTCCTTTAAGGCTTCATGACAACTCTGGAAGAAGCCGAAGCCCCCTATGTTTCTTAGAAGGCGCACCATGAGGCTCAGCTCCTAGGAGGGTGCTCTGGTAGGAGACAGGACAGTGTTGACAAGGATAAGCTTCCATGTCTTCAGAAGCTGGTGGACGATACAAACAACATCAAGTAAGCCATTAAGAAAATATGAGAAAATCATCCAACAGGGTAATGCAGTGGTTTCCAATCTTGGCAGAATCACCTGGGGCGTTCTTAAAAATCCCAATGCCCCAGTAGCATCCCAGGAACAATTAAATCGGGGTGTCTGAGAGGGAGACATAGGCATCAGCATTACTGGAAGGAGTCTAAATGAGTTCAGTATGTAGCAAAGTTGGAGAACCACTGGGCTGAGGGGCTGGGGCTTGATGGAGGTCTTTCTGAAGAACTAACATTTGAGCTCAGAAGGGAAGGGGGAGAAGACTATGAGATTACACTCAGTGCTGGGGTCCTGTGCTTGCTGGTGCTCTGGGATTGGCAGTGGAGGAGGGAGAAAAGGCATTTGAAGAGCAGAAGGAAGCAAGGGATAGCTGAGCATCTGGTCACAGTGTTCTGCATCCCTGGGAAGTCTTTCGATTGCCCAGTTCCTAGGGAAGCTTTAAAGATCACTGGGAAATACCTAGTTTAAAATGATTGATTGTAAAACATAAAAGTCAAATAAAGCATGGAAGTATTTTAAAATAGAATAGTGCTGAAGCGCTTCTTCATGAGGGATTTCATGACATTTCATGAAATCTAAGATGCCATCCATCAACACACCCCATTATTTTGTTGGTCACTAAGAAAGAAAAAGCCAGCTCCTAAATTTTTTATTTTGTACTTATTGGAAGAACTGCTTTTTTAGACAAAGTGTTTTCATATTTCACTCATATATACATAAAAGGGAAATAAAAGCCAGAAGCCCAGGCAGTGACAGCTATGTCACCACTGTCACCTGACCAACAGTGATTGTAAGACATCATTGGTTGTAGAATGCTTCTGGATTTCCAGAAAATATAAGATGCATCCTAGAATTTATGCAAACCAGCGTCATCTCATGAGCTAACGGCCCCATGCTTTGCATCTGCTGGCTCATTCAATCCTCCTGACAACTATGTGAGGTAGAAACTATTTTTTATTAACATTTTACAGGTGAGAAAACGGTGGCACTGAAGGCTGAGTTACTTCAAGTCAGACCACCACCAGGTTGCAGGGATAGGATGTAAACCCACAGTGGTCTTAATCTCACACTAAGCTGAGAAAATTGTCTCCCTTGAGTCAGCTGAAACTCAGAAGGGTTAGAAGAGGGGGACTAGAGGTGAGGGGAAAAGAAAGGACTTCCGGGCTCAAATAAGTGGTAGAATGGGGTCTCTTATTTCAGTTGAACTTCAGTTTTATGACTGTTTAGGGGTAGAAAAGGATCACGAGGCAAAACAACATTATACAGTGAAGAGGATTCATGTCATTTATTAAAAAACTTATAAGGAAATGATCATCTGCATATTTCAGGCCATATTTAAAAAATAACTTCAAAAATTCAAGTGTAGTCCATACTGAAAAGTACACATATCCGAAATACATAGCTCAATACATTTTCCCAAATGGAACACACTTGTATAACCAGCATCCATGTTAAGAAATCCAGTATTGCTTGAACTCCCCAGAAGGCCCATGCCCTCTTCTGGTTACTGCCTGCTAAGAGGCAGCCGCCATTTTGACTTCTACCACCCTCAATTAGATTTCTCATTTTTTGAATTCCATAGAAATGGATTCTTATAGTGCATTCTTTGTGTCTGGCTTCTTTCATTCAACTTGCTTAGGATATTTACTTATGTTGATGTGAGTAATTGCATTTGTGCATTCTTCTTGCTGTGTAATATTCCATTGTGTGAATATATGATTTATTCATTCTGCCAGAGACATTTGGGTTGTTTCCAGTATGGCTTATTATGGAGAGTGCTGGTATGAACATTCTTGGGCTTGTCCTTTGGTGAACATCTGTAGTGCATTTCTGTCAGGCCTCTGGGATTGCTGCATGATATAGGTCAGACCACACAGTTTAATTTTTATTTATTTATTTTAAAATACTTTCACTTAAATTCAGTTTAATTAACATATAGTGTATTATTAGTTTCAGAGGTAGAGTTTAGTGATTCATCAGTTGCATATAACACCCAGTGCTCATTACATCAAGTGCCCTACTTAATGCCCATCACCCAGTTACCCCAACCCCCCCACTCACCAGACCATATATATATATATATTTTTTTTAAGATTTTATTTATTTATTTGACAGAGATAGAGACAGCTGGCGAGAGAGGGAACACAAGCAGGGGGAGTGGGAGAGGAAGAAGCAGGCTCCCAGCGGAGGAGCCCGATGTGGGGCTCGATCCCACAATGCCAGGATCACGCCCTGAGCCAAAGGCAGACGCTTAACGACTGCACTACCCGTAGCGCCCCCAGACCATATATTTTTTAACAAGGCTTGTAACATTTTAAATCGTTGGGCTATTTAAGCATGGCACCTTTTGCTCCTAGGACTGAATAGTAACACTGCTAGGGAGTATTAAGGGAAGGGATATCAAGTTAAAAGAAAGGAGGAGGAGATAAAGCGGAGGCAGGAAGATAGCTGCTAATAATGCTTCAACATACATTTGTTGTTTTGTGATCTAGTATCCAAGCACTAAATGTTTATGAATGCTTACATTTTTTCTACAAATGGTTGAACACCCATAGATAAGTGTGTTGACAAAGCAGACAGGGTTGGGAAATACTCAGAATGCCGGAGGGAACCCCTTGATTTCCTTTCATCTTGCACATTTATAACTTTCTAGCAATTGCCTCAGTTGAAAATTTCTAGCGGAAAGGTGGAGGCACTGATAGTAAATTCTCAAGTCTGGGTTTTCCACTGATATTTCATTTTTTTATAATCAAGGAAAAACTTTTTTCCCTCTTGATGGTATATGATCTTCGTTCAGAAAAAAAAAGGGGGGGGAATAAGGAGAAAAAAAACAAAAAACAAAAAACAAAACCCTGAGCATTCATAACCAAACCTCGGAGTGATAACTACCCTTGGCATTTTGTGGTTACACATAGGGTCACCAATGGGTGTCTTACCCGACCTGTTTTTCCAAAAAGCATTCTTGTTTTATTCAGGCATCGACTCCTTCCTCACGTGACTCAGGGAAAAGGGATCCCAGACCCAATATGGGGGAGAGCCTCTTGAGTTTAAGCCAATCAGTACATGTTGTTGCCATGGAAATTGCTACTGGTCCAGACCGAAGGGGATAACTTGGAGTCAGTGGTTAGGAGAGAGGTTTATTTTTTCCTTTCACAATCCTACTTAGGTAGAAAAAGGAAGCAAGTAGGCTGACGGGCTCTGGCACCATCGTGGGACAGTGAAGGTACCTCTTTAAGGGAACCCAGTACTCAAGCAACAGAGAAGAGGGAGGCAAAGAATCTGGATCCTTGAGGACTTCTTTGAGCTGCTGCTGGCTGAAGCTGCGCTACCTTCTGAGATAATAACCGGGTTAATGTGTAAGTTGATTTGAATCATCATCCTAACTTCAACCATCGTGCACCTTTCCAGATACGCCTGGACATAATGTTACCCAAATATAATACATACAGAATATGTAAATATACCTTGTTCAGTTTTTCAAGATAAGGAACCTTTCCATCACCCTGAAAAATTCCCAAGGGCTCCTTTGTCATGAGTCCCTTTTCCCAACCCCCCAGTCCCTGGCAACTCTGGTTTCTATGGAAATTAGTGTACTTTTTCCTGTTTAATCTATCATTATGGTAAGTTTTACTAAGAGACTCTCTAAAAGGTAATACCCTTGTGTTCCTGGAGTTAACTGACAATAGTCATATTTTATATCCATAATGCATTGCTAGACTCATGATAATCTAGTATTTGAGAATTTTGCATAAATATTTAAAAAAGAAATTGGTCAGTATTGCCTTTGTTAGTGCTCGATAGCAAGAGTATGCTGACTTTTTAAACATAAGTTAGAACTTTGTTTTATTCTCTATGGAACAACTTAAATACCAGTATCCGTTTAATAAGAATTTATCCCTGAAATGAATACAACCTGGAAATGCCCTTTATTTTTATAATTTTTTATTTTTTTAATTAATTAATTAATTAATTTTTAAAGATTTTATTTATTTGACAGAGACAGCCAACGAGAGAGGGAACACAGGCAGGGGGAGTGGGAGAGGAAGAAGCAGGCTCCCAGCGGTGGACTCTGGGATCCCGCCCTGAGCTGAAGGCAGACGCTTAACTACTGAGCCACCCAGGCGCCCCTATTTTTATGATTTTTTAAAGATTTTATTTATTTATTTGACAGAGAGAGACAGCGAGAGAGGGAACACAAGCGGGGGGAGTGGGAGAGGGAGAAGCAGGCTTCCCACTGAGCAGGGAGCCCTATGCGGGGCTCTATCCTAGGACCCTGGGATCATGACCTGAGCCAAAGGTAGACACTTAATGACTGAGCCACCCAGGCGCCCCTGGAAATGCCCTTTAAAGCTTTTTTATATTTTCTCGTATTCTCATTTGTCTATTCTTAAATTTTCAAAAGTTGCAACGCCTGGGTTGTGGCTGTCAGTTAAGCATCTGCCTTCCGCTCGGGTCATGATTCCAGAGTCCTGGGATCAAGTCCCACATCAGGTTCCTTGCTCAGCAGGGAGCCAGCTTCTCCCTCTCCCTCTGCCCCTCCCCCTGCTCATGCTCTCTCTCTCTCTCTCAAATAAGTAAACAAAATCTTTTAAAAAAAAGAACATTTAACATTTGTTTTATAATTGCAACTGTTGTAACTATTTGCCATCGTTTATAATTAAATGGGTTCTGAGCTCACTGCCAGTCCTTTTGGGCACTGCCCTCTGCATTTCCAATCTCTTTTGCATAACTAGATTGTTATTATACAGATTTCCTCAGGAAAACTTAGCAGGTGCTATTTTCCTATGATCTAATCTTCTTCCCAACCTCCCTCCCTTCCTCCCTCAATCCCTCCCTTCCACCCTTCCTTTCTCTCTTTCATTTCATTTTCTCAGACATTTATTTCTAAACATAATAATAGATTCATATGGTTCAAAATTTGAGAACAAAAAAAAGGATATCTGCTTTCCTTTTCTTCCCCAGATGCTCAGCGGCTCTTCCCAGACACAACCAATATTATCAGTTTGATGGATGCCTCTGGAGATATTTTATTCAAATAGAGGCATATTTGTAATTTTTCCCCAGGGGTAGCATATTATAGCCCCGTTCTGCATCATGCTTTTTCTCCCCCCGCCTCTTCACAATGGATGTTGGAAACTACCTCATACCAACACATAAAGAACATCTTCACTTCCTTAGCCAGTTTCAAGAGTATTTCCTTACATGAAGGCACCATGGTCAGTCTTCTGTTTCCCCACTGAGGGCCATCTAGGCTTTTCCGGTCATAAGCTATATAAATAATACTGTAAGTGCCAAATCCTTTCTTTCTTTCTTTCTTTCTTTCTTTCTTTCTTTCTTTCTTTCTTTCTTTCTTTCTTTCTTTCTTTCTTTTTTTTCAAATCCTTTCTTATCCAGCACTGATTGAATCAGAATTTCTGGGGTTGTGCCTTTTCTTATGAGAAAAGGTCTGGCAAACCATTCCTCAGGCAGTTGTCCCTTAGACCCCCTGAAACCTTCATTTGTATACCTTAGCACTTCTTTAGACTGAGAAGCTACTCCCTGCTGGTGATGGGAAGAGGGCTCCCTTTGAGATGTTCTGAGGTTCTCTTGGGCCAAATGTACCCCCAGGCTTGGTGAGGATGTCCAGAGTTGTAGGCAATGTCTTCAGTTTGCCTTACAACCCAGCATTGGTTCTTGGAGTCCTCTTCTAATGTGTTGCGGATCTTTCTGTCTCTGGATTCTCCTTCTCCGTCTCCGTCTCCTCCTCCTCCTCCTCCTCCTCCTCCTCCTCCTCCTTCTTCTTCTTAAGATTCATTCATTTATGTTGAGGTGGGGAGGGGCAGAGGGAGAGAAAGAATCTTCAAGCAGACTCCCTACAGAGCAGGGAGCCAGACGCAGACACGGGGCTTAATCTCAAGACCCCAAGATCATGACCTGAGCCGAAATCAAGAGTCAGACGCTCCACAGACTGAGCCACCCAGGCGCCCCTCTTCTGGATTATTCTTATCACAGTTTATAATAGTAGGTTATTTTCCCCTTTGTTTTAACATGTCTGGCTTATTCCTTGTGTAGTATGACTTTTGTTCATTTTGTTCTGTTTTGTGGAAGAGGGTCCTGGGCCACCTTTCACAGATGTCTATTTTATATTTATTGTATTATTAAATTGATTGTTTACAAATGTGATTATTTACTTCACAGTTTCCCAGTACTTTGCTATCACAATAGTGTAAAAATTAAACAGATTTACACTTGGCTTTTCTAATGCCTGGGGTTTTTAGTTGAGTTTGCTTCACGCAGAAAACTATTGTTTTTGGGGGGTGTTCTTAGACTTGCCTGAAACCAAACTCAATGCTTATAAGAGCCAGGCAGATAAAGTGAATGAGGGAAGCAGTGTTACTGCCATTTTCTTGTCTCTTAATATGTTACTGTGTTTTATATCAAGATCAATTATGTTTCTTGAATTTTTAAAGAACTCTTGTTGAAATCCCAGTGTTTTCTTTAGGTAAGCATTTCCACACCATTCTTCTGTATTTCCGGTTAAAGCTCTCATGGTGCATTGTTTCATAATGGTGTCATCCATCTCTTCGACACAGATACACATTATTCACATATTCCACAAGCAGGCATAAGCTTTATTTTCTGCGGCTATTGTGTATTTTCCACTTTTGATAGAGACAGAAGGTTAAGTGCTGTTTGATTTTTTTTTTTAACCCCACCATAAGAAAACACAGCTCAGGCAAGATGGTGATCATGCCTGACGTTTACTGGGTGCGCTTGCAATGTCGGGCGGGGAGGGGGGCACTGTTCTAAGTATTTCATGTACAGAACCATTTAATTCTCATCTCAAAGTTGGGTAACAGGTATTATGCCACTTAACAAATAAGAAACTGAGGTACGGAAAGATCAGGCAACTTCCCCCCAAGATGAGCACTGGTCAAAAATGATGGAATCTAGATTGAAACCCAGGCAGTCTGGTCCAGAGTCCATGGCCTTAGCCACTGTGCTTGACTGCTATCTGCAATCCAGCCATCACAAGTGCAGCTGACATTAGAGATTGCAGGCAGAATTGGAGGTGGGGTGTCTGTGGCACATTGGCTACCCCCTCATCCAAACGGGCAAACACGATTCAGCCCTAGCCCACTGCCACCTGGTGAAAATCAGAGACTCCCTTTGTCAGTTCTACTGATTTTTATTCAAGAAAAGTCAAAACTTAGATATTTAGGCAATTTTCTAGATTTTAAAATATTGAAAACCATTTAAATATCTTAAAATCCAGAAAAATGTTGCCTAGGGCCAAGAAAGCATCTCTGTGGGCTGAATGTGGACTATAGGATATCTAATTGAACACCTGGTATAGACCATCTCTTCTGGACCCAAATGTACCTCTTAGATGGCTCATTACGAGCAAAAAGCAGTAAGAGATAAGGTGGAGAAATTTCGTTGTTTACGTACCTTCTTCCTTTTTTTTTCTTTCTTCTTTTCCCTCTCCCTTGTGTCTGTCTTCCTCCTTCTTCAGTAGAATTATAAAGAAACAGCACTGAAGAACTATAGTTGGATTAAATGAGCTTCCAGAATGGGGAGAAAAACTTTAGCAGAGTACCAGATAAGTCAAGGGATCTTAACAACTGACTCCAGGTATGTGATTTATCTTGGGAGACGTCACGCTTTTTTCTAGTATTACAGCCTTTTTTTCAGGGCCAGACACCCTCATTTAACACAAATTTATGAAGGACTGAGTAGGGGCGAGGTTCTATGTTAGCCTTGAGGATGCCAGGATTAATGTTAGATTTATGTCTTTGAGGATTGTTAAATCTATTAATTCTTTAACATTGTTACTATCATTATTACGTGAGCTTACAAAGGTTACTGGCAATACAAAGTGAACCAAACAATAGCAACCACAGAAAGAAGACAATTTAATATGAAAGAAAAAATCCTGTCTTAAAGATGCTATCTAGCAAGTGTGACTGTCTGAATTAAATGAAACAATGATTACTTATGGATTGATTGTTACTTCCTGATTTTTGCCCACCTAGTTCTTTAAAGATCTGGTATTACTGTTGCTGAATGCAGTGCTTAAACTTGTGATTCCCAAGAGAAGGGGTGGGTGTCACTGCAATCTCTTTAGCTGTGCTTGTAAAGACAGGAAGCAACACTGCTGCCAGTCTCTTATCTTTGTCGAAGAAGGACTGTGGTATACTTTGAATGAACTTCCTGTATTTAGGAGTTCATAGAATACACGTTCATACAAAGTGACCTGCAGCAGCTGGACGGGGAGAAGAGGACAGTAAGTGTCGCAGGTTGACGAAAATGGTGCAATTCTCCTCAGATTTCCCCTCTCAGAACATGAGGAAAATGGTCAATTACTTTTCTCTAGAAAATTCTCAGATGTTGTGTGACAGAGTGTGACAGCTTGGGGATTGAAGCCATTTCTTCATTAAGAATAGCTATTGAACCTCTACTTCTCTCTCTGAAAAGATTTGATGGCACAGGGCATAGAGAACCACAGAGTAAAGATTTGGTTTTTATTCTTAGGTTCACACTATATGATGGGCAAAATGCAGCAATTAGAGGATTGAAACGTAAGCTGATATTTACTTTTGAAGCTACGGGGCAGGACAATTCAAGAATTTGAAGAAATTTTATTAAAATTTTTTTCAAAAACCCACAACCCTCAAATTTCCTCTTAGCCTCCAAAATGTTGAAATTGCAAGATTGTATTTTTTTGACCATTGCCAAAAAAATTATAAGTCAGCAATAGAAATTTCAATGTTTAAAACTCTGACCACTTTGGAATTTACAGAAGCTAAGCAGTCACTCTTTTCTGACAATATTGGGACTAAAGGAGGAATTAAGAATAGACTTAACGTATATTTAAAAGAGTAATGAAAATATATGAATAGCACAAGCCCACACTAATCGGATGCAGCCTAAACTATAGCTGCTCCAGGTCCTGGACGTTTCCATATGCATTTGAGTATTAGCTTGACAAATATATTGTAAAGCTGAGTTTATAAAACCAAAATGAAAAAGAGGAAGTTAATGAACTAAACATTTAAATTGCTACTCTAGAAAAAGAAAACACCATGTATTCCTGCATATCTTCACTTACCTTTGTTAATTTCGTCCTTTTGTTGTTGCTTTTGCTATGAAGAAAAGCCCTCTGGGGTTCTCATGGGGATTACATCAAGTCTAATTCGTATTTTAACAGTCTTCCCTAGAAGCCCCCAGCTTCTCCTCTAGTCTCAGGCCTGAATTAGGTATGCTATCTTGCTCATTACTGAGCCAGCCTCTGTGCCTAGAGAGATGGGGCCACTCCCTGACCTGGAGATGGCCCCCCAGAGCCTCACAAACGTAGGGCTGGAAGGAACAGGGAAGGGGAAAATGAATACTTGGGTGATAGCTAACGCTAAGTCACTGCATAGGACATTATCTAAGGATGGAGGTGCTGGGGAAGAGCGCCAAGGGACTCCTAATTGTCTGTTCATCCATCCACTCCGCTATCCACCCAACCATCCATCCATCTGCTCGAGAAATAGTCATTGGACACTTACGGTATAATATTCCCTATTCTGAGTGCTGGGTTTATGGGAATGAAGAAGACACACAAGATCTTTCCTTTCAAGGAATTTATAAAAGAGGATACAGAAGACAGAAAAGCTGGTAGGAGAGCTGCTCTGGACGGGTTGCTCAGGGAAGCCCACCGTCAGGAGTTCCTGTCAGGGAGCCCCAAATGATGGGCTCCAGCCTGCGTCAGGAAGGCCATTCTCAGCATCGGGACGGCACACAGAGCACCCGTGATGTGAGAACCAGTCTATGGTATTCTTGAACCTGAAAAGAGACCATTCTGGAGGCGGTGGCTAGACACTGACATGAGAGGAGATGAGCAAGGTGGTCAGGGGCCAAATCATCCAGGAGCTTGTGGTCCCCAAATAAGCATTTTTACGTTTTAGTCTAAATGCTATAAGAAGCATTATGAGCAGCAGAAGATTATAAGCAGGATTTCTATTTTGAAGGTATCCCTTGGGCTGTCATACAGAACAGGAATTCAGAATTTGTGAACCGGGCCAAGCAAGTGATGCTGGTGGCTTGAGCTCTGGGTGTTGCAATAAAAATGGAGACCCCTGGTTTCAAGAGATGCTTTGGATTAGATGCTGCTGGGCTTTGGATTAGGTGGGTACATATATCTGGGTTTGGGGAGGGATGGTGACCACTGATGAAACTTGAACTGGATTCTGTGCAAAATTCTGATGAAATCTGAGGAAATTTAGGATATAAGAATATACGATGAGACAGCCACCACAAATGAGTATAGAGAACAATTCCTCATTCAATGATACTGGCAGCCCAGCTCAGCAATTGTGGGGGGCAGGAAACTTCATTTTTTTTTTTAACATTTTTTTGTTTGTTTTTTGTTTTTAAGTTTTATTTCAGTAATCTCTATACCCAGTGTGGGGCTCGAACTCATGACTCTTCTGACTGAGCCAGCCAGGAACCTCAAGGAAACTTCATTTTTAAATCTGTACCATAAATAACATGTCAAAATTAATTCCTGGTGACTTGAGAGTGAGAAATTTTAAAAATAAGAAATACCCCTGTGGGGTGACTGGGTGGCTCAGTGGGTTAAGCATCTGCCTTTGGCTTAGGTCAAGATCTCAGGGTCCTGGGATCGAGCCCTGCATGGGGCTCCCTGCTCAGCAGGAAGCCTATTTCTGTCTCTCCCTCTGGCTGAAGCTCCCCCTGCTTGTACTGCCTCTCTGTCTCTTTCTCTCTCAAAAAAATAAAATCTTAAAAAAAAAAAAAAAGAAATACCCGCAAATATCACATTTTTGGAGAATACTGAATTTTCTAATCTTAGAAAAGATGTTTTCATAATTACTGAGGAAAAGAGACAAATTTGACTATAAGAAATAGAAAACTTGTATAATTCAAAAAGCATCAAACCAAAATGAAATACAACAATGGAATAAGGAATACTCATCGCAAATATCATATGTCAAAAAAGGGAATAATACAATAAGTGATAATGAACAAAACTGTTCATAAAAGAAGACTGCATTTGCAAAACAAAGATGTAAATTACTAGGAATTCAAACAATTGAAAACAACAAGATGTAAATTACTAGGAATTCAAACAATTCAAAACAAAGAAAACCAACCAATGAGTCCCTTTTTTGCCTAAGGAATATTTTTAAAACAATAAAATCTAATACTGTTGAAAGTATCAGCTGTGCTGGTGTAAATGGATTCCATCCTTCGGGAAAAAGTTACCCATAGGAATCAAGGACCACAAAAATGTTAGCATCTTTTACCTCACAATCTGAGGTTTGCCTCAGTCACCCTTCTGGCCTGTTCTCTTCCACACCTCTCCAGCCAATCTAATGGAAATATCTGCAGATTTGAAATTCTGTGCATTTCTGACCTCATCATTTCAAAGTGGAGATCTACAGGGGTGCCTCGGTGGCACAGTCGGGTAAGCATTCAACTCTTGGTTTAGGCTCTGGTTGTGATCTTGGGGTGGTGAGATCAAGCCCCACGTGGGGTTCTGAGCTCAGGGCAGAGTCTGCTTAGGATTCCCTCTCCCTCTGCCCGCCCCCCTTCCCCACCTCCCGCCCCCCCCCCCCACCATGTGCAGGTGCATGCTCTCTCCCTCTCTCTCAAATAAATAAATCTTAAAAAAATAAATAAAAGGGAATATTTATGTAAAATATATGTAAAATCAGGAGAGGAATACATAACTTTGAGAGAGGTTGTGTTATTTCAGTCTGATAGGTTAAAAAATGGTATATTGCCTTGATTCGCATTTTAAAATTAGGGACTGAAGTTGAGTAATTTTTTATGTTCATTACCATTTGCATTTCTTTTTAAAAATCAACTATTTATTTATTTATTAAGATTTTATTTATTTATTTGATGGAAAGAGAGACAGCCAGCGAGAGAGGGAACACAAGCAGGGGGAGTGGGAGAGGAAAAAGCAGGCTCCCAGTGGAGGAGCCTGATGTGGGGCTCGATCCCAGGACTCTGGGATCACGCCCTGAGCCGAAGGCAGACGCTTAAGGACTGAGCCACCCAGGTGCCCCATAAAAATCAACTATTCATTTAAATTGGATATTTAAAATGGATGAAGCGTTATTGTTAGTTACTACCAACTTAATTATTGAACATTAATCTTTTATAATACATATTTTAATACATCTATTTTGCTTAAAATGAACCTTCTTAACTGCTACTACAGATAGTTTCTTTTTTTTTTTTAAAGATTTTATTTATTTATTTGACAGAGAGAGACAGCCAGCAAAAAAGGGAACACAAGCAGGGGGAGTGGGAGAGGAAGAAGCAGGCTCCCAGCAGAGGAGCCAGATGCGGGGCTCGATCCCATAACACCAGGATCACGCCCTGAGCCAAAGGCAGACACTTAAAGAGTAAGCCACCCAGGCGCCCCTACTACAGATAGTTTCTTACATTAATACCTGGGACAAGTTAATTACTTGCAGGAGACAACTTCAGCATTCAGGAGTTGCTACATTCTGACTGGTTGAATTTGCTTATGATTTGACTGGTCCCCACATCTGCCAGTGACACACACAAGGGCAGACTGGAGGGTTGTGGTTTTTTTCTTTCCATAGAACATAATAAGCTTTATCTGTTCTCACTATATAGCTGATGATCTCCAGTTTAGTGGGTTTTGCAGATGAGCTGTTCTAATGTTTCACACAGGTATGGCTGAAAACACACATACTTATATCGTAGAATTCTCCAAATTCTCGCAGGTGTGAATAAAGTGGGAATTGATGGTTTTCCAGTGTTTCGCGTTTGACATTCCCCAGTTGGCCTGAGAGGTTGTGGGCTTGAGGTCTTATAGCACTTGGTTTATCTATTAACCAAGATGCCTTTGACCAAGACGACAACCCAAGGTCCAGCTGCAAGACCCAAGCCTTACTTGCTTCCCTGTCAAATAACAAGCTAAAAAAGGAAAGAACAGCAAGTAAAGGTCAGGGTGGGAATGAGGCAAGACCATCTGGGTCTATTCCTATGACCACTTGAGTTGCCTTGTCTTTTTCTTCCTGGATGTTCGCCAAATACCTAGAGCGTGAATTGGTTTAGCTCTGGGTAAAGCACAGACACTGTGCCACTTAGTTTCACAGGAATATACATGATACATCTTTTCAAGGTTTGCACATGGCGCTAGGAATCGTATTTTGAGAGGAGTTCTCTCAGGAGAGCGGCACAGGATGTGTGCAGGAGAGAGGGGTTGTGGCAAAAGGCAGTCAGGAAACCTGAGTATGAGACCAGAGTGCAATGAAAAGAGGAACTGTCCACGCACCATCATTCACTGGCTGGGTGACTTGGCAAGTTTTTAAATTTCTCTGTGCTTCAGTTTCCTAGAGATAGTAATTCCTGCTTCACAGGTCTGTTGTGAAGACTCAACGAGTTCATTCATGAAACGAGTTTTTGAAAGCATCTGGCGCTAGTAAGTGGTCAGTAAGTATTTCCATCATGGGGACTGTCATCTTTAAGAGGGTCACCCAGGTCTGTCTATGACAAGTCTCTTTCCCATCAGCTGAAGTCTTTGAAGATGGATGTTAGAGATTGTTGGGCTACAGGGAGAATGAGAATGAATAGTTGATTTTTATGGGGCACCTGGGTGGCTCAGTCCTTAAGCGTCTGCCTTCGGCTCAGTGAGAAGAGAAGAGAAAAGAGAAGGGAAAGACATTTTAAATCCTGTTCAAAAGGAGGGCCACTCAGAGGGGCAAGGAGGCCACTGAGAGAGACTGTGTGGAGTGGACTTCTGGAAAATTCCGAATAGCAAGGGGGAGGGTGGCCAAAGAGAGAAAACGCTTCACCTGTGTCACAGAAAGTGCATGTTCCCCCTGGTGGTCTTTGAATAAACCACGAAAGTTCCCAAGAAGGAGAATCAGTTTTCATCAACTGGCTGGCTCACATGTCATCATATGACAATGACAGGACCAGTCCAGTGAAATTTTGCTGCTCCTTTTCACCATCTTCTCTCCCAACTGCTTTGACTCCCAGAATGAGTCAGCAATCCTGACTGGGGAGGGGAGGATGAGGAAGAAGGGGTGGGAATGAAGGGAATGAAGGGCAGGAACGAAAGAGCACGTTCATGCCACTTTCCCCAGCTTCCTGTCTTCAGAAGCCTTCAGAGTTAGGAAAGGAGAATGTTTTCCCTTAAAATCATGTTCAAATTTTATTATTAAATGAGACTGGACATTTAGTTACTAAGACAAGTTTTCTAACTTAAAATGACTGTAAGCCATGTTTCTTTTTTTCTTCCTTCCTTCCTTCCTTCCTTCCTTCCTTCCTTCCTTCCTTCCTTCCTTCCTTCCTTTCAGAGTTAGAAAAATCACAGGACTGCCTCAGTGTCTGAGTTTTCATCCTGGGGCAGAGGGCAAGTTTCCACATCGAATGCATTTTAGCAGGAGAGTAGGAGGCCTAAAAATAAAGATGAGGTCTGATTACATGTCGTAACTTCTCTTTGTTTAATATACTGGTTATTTTTTGAAAGATTTATTTATTTATTTGAGAGAGAGGGCATACTCCAGAGTGGGGGAAGGGACAGAAGGAGAGAATCTCGAGCAGGCTCCCCGCTGAGCAGGGAGCCCAATTCGGGGCTCGATCCCAGGACCCTGAGATCACAATCTGAGCTGAAATCCAGCGTAGCCTGCTTAGCCAACTGAATCACCCAGGCACCCCGAGGATGAAATTTTTTAATGTCACTAACAAAGAAGGATAATAAACCACGTGAAGACAGCTTCTTTAACAGGATTATGCTCATAAAGCCAATTGTCCACCTTTGTACCACGTGATTTTATTCTAGTGGCACTGCTAGTTTTGAAGGATTTATATTTGACAGATGGTACCTAATGCAGGTTTTCCCCCCTCACCTATTGTGAAGAGGAAACCGTTGCCAAGATTTCACAATATGAAAATTGCTCCTCTTTCCTAAAGGGCAAAAATGAATCACTTTCTTTCTGGATTCTGAACAAGTTAGGATGGCTCAGAAAGACATTGCCGTGGTTTCCTTGCCAGAGTGCTGACATTCAATGCTGTGTGTATTTCTGGGAGAAAATGTCTTGCCTCCCTAGAATAGCCAGCCAGCTCCTAATGTTAAAGTGTTAAAGTTGGAGTCAAGGCATTTTACACTGTATAGATCTCTGTGCGTGGAATTACAAAAATTTAAAGTATTTTTTAAAAATAAAGCGTTTTACCATGTGTCCCAATGATAACTCTTCTACTCCTAATAATAGCTTGTTAAGGAGTTCTCAGTTCATCTGCTGGTAGTTGAAGAAAGTAATAACTTGTTTTGAAATGAGAGATTGAAACATCAACTCAGTTTATCCTTGTTTTACCTAAATTCTCATTTTTTAAGACCCGTACAAAGTACCACTTCCTTCAGAAGGCTTTCCTAAAATTTTCACTTTGGTATCGACTTTTGGTATCGACTTTTATTTTCTCTCTATTTTGTTCTCTTTGTCTGATTTATGGAGCATTGTCTTCTCAACATGTTTATACACTTCATAATTTTTACTTCGATATTTATGATTTATCTATGATTCAGAAATCCACGCAATTTATGGTATCTATTCCCAAAACCTAGTACCATGCCATACCAGGTATCTGGCAGGATCTCAGTGAGTCTGATTATGAGAGTGACCACTTTCGAGGGAATTAGTCTTAATGAAGAAACAGTTATTAATTAAATAATTAGACTAAGGAAATAGTTCAGAAGATAGTCATGCGCTGCTCTTTTTGCCCTCCGCTTCTGTTAAAGGGTCCCTCTCCCAGCCTCAATCTTGCCCCTTTTGATTCATTTGCCATGTGATGTCAGAGAACTTTTCTAAGCTGCACACCTGGTTACACCATGCCTCTGATCAGTGGCTTCCCATGATCTTCAGGATAAGAGTCAAAGTGTGTGGCTGCCCCTGCCCGCCAGGCTCTCTGTGATCTGAGCAGTGACAGGATAGGGATTTACCTGGCCTTGTTGGCTTTCCCCCTCCAAGAGAGGCTGAATTGTGTCCCCCACCCCCACTCACATGTTTAAGTCCTAACCCAGTGCCTTCAGAAGGTGGCTTTATTTGGAAATAGGTTCGCTGCAGGTGTAATTAAGCGAAGTTGAAATCATACCTGAGGACGATGGGCCCCTAATCCAGTATGACTGGTGTCCTTGGAAAAAGGGAAAATTTGGACACAGACACGCACACAGAAAGAGCATCCTGTGAGGACTGTAGTGACGCTGTCACAAGCCCAGAAACCACCAGAAGCCAGGAGGCAGTGGCTTCAGAGGGAGCACAGCCCTGTCGACCTCTTGATTTCAGACTGCAGCTTCCAGAACTATAAGACAATATAGTTCTGTTGTTCCAAGCCACCCGGTTTGGGGCTCTTTGTTATGGCAGCCCTAGGAGACGAGGACAGCTTCTGTATGCTTGGTGAACTCCTACCCACTGTTCCGTATTTGGTTCAACTGTCTCCTCTTTTGGAAGCTTCTGCTGACATCTCCCCCTCTCCCGCTGCTGAATTAGGAGTCCCTTCTGTCTCTTTCTTCACATCTTTTACATTTGACCATTGATTTCCTTCCTCGTGTCTCACCATGATCCGTGTCTTGTTCATCTCTTTATTACAGCTCTTGCTTCCACGTCTCAATACTTGTTATTGAACAGATGGATTTTTACCTTTTTGATGACTTTAGCAGCATCTCTATGGAGAAATAGTTGTCTCAGGGGACTGTGGTGATATTCATTTTCCAGAGGGAAATCTAGAGCTGGAGTGAAAATAAATGATCAAGGTTACCTAGCATCTCTAGAGCCAGGAACCGTCTTCCACACTTGGGATTTAATATCAAAACATTTTGGAGACTTCCAAAGCCTCCCTTTTCAGATGGAGAAGCTGAGATCCATTTTGTTAGCTAGAAATGGCTCCTCATTGCATGGGGAAAGAATCCAGAAAAGAATAAAGTTCGTCCCTTTGGATGCATAGGAAACTATGAATAAAGTTAGGGAATTCTGAGAAATTGAAATGCAGATTCAGAATTTAGACTCATCTTCTAATGTAAACTCTTTTGACCTCATCCCAAGAAACCCATGGAAGAGTGTCAAAATTTGTTTAGAATGCATGTGAGTATGCTTTTGTCCCCCAGCTCTCATTAGTCTGAATTTAGTCAAGAAATCTTTGTATACAGCAAAAGAAAGTTCATTTCAAAATAGGAACTAGAATTTAAAGTGGTCCAATTCCAGGCTGTACTGACAATAATATCGATATAATCTGAGTTACAATTCTAATGCCACCTGCTAATACAAATTAGTAAAGATTCCATGGTTAGCCCTGGGTACCTAAGCATTTTCTGCTGTTGGTCTGTTGGCCTCAGGAAATTCACTGCGGACCTTGTTGACAAACAAAATGGAAAAGAGTGGAAGGATCACATTTGTTTCATAAGCAAATCCTTTAGAAATCATCAAGAGACTGCAGAGATGGCCACAAAGAGATTTTGTCAAGGGTTTTCTCCAACTAAAATCAATGCATCCACTTTATCTGTTTTGAGCGTACTGGGGAGGCAACTGGAGATGTCACTAAGAGTTAGAGCGGCTCAGAAACCTTTAAGGTGTCAATTGACCATATTTTTAGGTGCAGAAATGTTACATGGACACACCACAGATTCACCAGTGATTTACTTTTAAAATCTGCAACAAATGGACCCAGGAATCTACAAGGGAATAAAAATATCATGAGAGCAAAGCTGAGTTGAAGCAGGGTAACTCAAAATCAATATTTTGCTTTTAAACTCTTAAGGGGAGACCCAGGAGGGCTGCACTCATTTTGTCCTCCTTACTTATTATCCTCAGAGGATGGGGTAAAAAGTGACAAGGCTGCTCCTTACTTCAGTCAGGACATTCTCTGCTAACAAGCCACTTGTTAGAACCCTTAGCTTCAATTTCCTGGTGAATGGCTTTTTAATAGCTAGGCTATCAGATGTTGGTTTAAAAAAAAATCAAACTTACTTTCCATATTATATAAGCGAGGTTGCATTTGGGGAAGCAGGCACAGAGCGGTCAATGTCAAACTTGAGGGAGGAAAGGGGATCCTTTTGTCAGCCGTCCCTGTGCAGTAAAGGGAGTTGGAATACCACACGTTGCATTTGGGCTGGGTTTTCTGCTATGAGTTAGAATTCCTTGCTATTAAACTATTTTCTGTGCTTGTGCATGGACAAGCAAAACTGCATTTCTGTTAGACTGCAGGTGCCATCGATAAGTGCAAACAGGAAGTTGAGGAGTAGGTGGGACTTTTCTCTAAGGACCAGTCTGGGAATCGCTTTTATTCTGAGTGGATGACATTATTTAAGTTTTCTCCTTAAAATGCTTACTTCTTAAAACAAAACCGGACCTCTGATGATTTCAAGGGTTGAAACTATTTAGAAATCAAAGACACAGGGCTTGGTTCAGTGTGCAATGTCCCCTCAACACCTAACTCCTTGGCTCCTTGTACTTGCTGCGTGAGCACTGCTGGCTTGAGCATTTCCTTCATGGAAAAGACAGGAAGAGATGACCTCAGCGGCTTACATTTTAATGTTGTCAAGAAAGAGTGGGAGAAATATTAGGCAAAATGAGTGAGCGAGAGTTTAAGCTCAATTCACTGACATAGAAAACGAATTCTTAGTAGAGGACACCTGGGTGGCTCAGTTGGTTAAGCTTAACATGACCCTTTGGCTTGGGTCATGATCCAGGGTCCTGGGATCGAGTCCCCCATTGGGCTCCCTGCTTAATGGGGAGCCTGCTTCTCCCTCTGCCTCTGCCCCTACCTCCTGCTTGTGCTCTCTCTCTTGCTCCCGCTCTCTCTCTCTCTCAAATAAATAAATAAAATCTTAAAAAATTATATTTCTTGGTATTATATTTAGGGTCCACACAGGAAAACAGAAATGCAATGGTTATGTTAGCAGAGAGAACTTTTTCTTTCTTTCTTTCCTTTTCTCTCTTTCTTTCTTTCTTTCTTTCTTTCTTTTCTTTTCTTTTTTTTTCTTTTCTTTTTTGTTTTGTTTTGTTTTTTGTTTTCTTTAAGCTCTACACCCAACGTGGGGCTTGAATTCCTGACCCTAAGATCACGAGTCACATGTTCCTCCGACTAAGCCAGCCAGGCGCCCCGAGAGAATTTAATACGAGGAATTAGCTTCACAGATTGGTAATACTGAAAAACTAGGCAGTAGTGGTCGAGGTAGCCCAGAGACAGTAACTCCAGGAGACAATGATGACCAGAAAATTAATGGATCACAAAGGGTTAAACCACAATGGATTTTTTATTTTTTTAGAAAAGGGTATTAAATTATATTGCTCTCACCAAGTGCAAAAGCCTTTTTTTCCTTTGCTTTTTTTTGCTTTCGCAAATTTTTAAATGAACTTAAATCTATTATTAGCACATTATTGGGAATATGGGTATAAATGTATCTACTGGGTTGGATGTGAGAGGAAAACAATTTGGAGACCCCAGATCTAAAGAGAAACAGACAAGTAAACAAGCATCTTACACTGTGAACTGCACGAGGTCTTTCATTCCCCGCTGTATCTGCAGCCGCTTGTATAGTGTCTGACGTAAGGCATGGGGTAGAGGCTCTGGTCCCTCCGTGTTGTAAGCGCTAAGGGTATGAAAGTTGCAAGGTATTATGGAAGAAGTCAGTAAGAGGGACATCCACAGCTGATCCGTGTGGTTAGGGAAGAATCCCAGAGGGAGTAGGAAGAGGAGGAGGTAACAGGGTGACCACAGCATAGCAGAAGGTCCAGCCACCTGCAGTTCTCCTGACAAGTACACTAAAAGGACACCAGGCTGTTGAGATGGGGCAGGAAAGGGGGGACAAAAGGATGAGGTGGGTTACGGTCAGTGCTACAGTCAGGATTTCAATCACTTTCTGAGTTAACCCACAATTTGATTTTTACTGGGGAATACTTTATTTCACTGAGAAGCTAAGTAATATTTACTACACCATACTCCTAAGATGTGCATATAAATAGAAGTATTTCAAGGTAAAGAAGCGTTGAGTGGAATATGATAGGAATAGAACAATCAAGTGGGAATTTGGAAAAGGGCAAACTTCTTACCAGCTCTGGGATCAGATTGTATGCGTAAGGCATAATCGAGAGGGAGAGGGAGAGAGAGAGAGAGAGAGAGACAGATAGATTCTGTAGGAATTTAAAGCAACTAAGGTATTTGTCTATTTTAAATTATGTAAGTGAATTCATTTTTGTAAAAATGTGAACAGTACAGACAAAACTAAGTTTCTTTGCCCCATATTGAAATCCCACATCAAAATCCCCTATCTTGATGTAAACACTTTTGGAGTGATGACTTTGATTTCTTTCTCCAGTTTTTTTTTCCTGTGCATTCATATACATGTTTTTGGACCTGTAGAAAAGTACAGTTATAGTGGGGTTTTTTCTCTTTTAAAAGTAAGTTGCATCATACTTGCTGTATTTTTCTCCTACTTACCTTTTTTACCATTAACATCAATTCTTAAATAGTGTTTTATGCCAGTGATCTACATCTAATTTAATCTTTTTAGTTGTGAAATATTTTCCAATATGGAAATCGTTCCAATATTTCCAAATAGTTTCCAAATATAGGCATGCCATCCTTTATTCTGTTCTCATACGGATAGAAATTTAAGTTGTTTCCGGTTTTTAGCTATTACCAACAATGCCATAATAAACTTCGGCCCTCATGGAATTTACTCTACTTGGGAAAGAGACAATACACAAGATGAAATGTAAAATACATAGGATATTAGAAAGTAATAAATTGTCAGGAAAAACATTAAGAAGGCTACAAAGTGTCAGATGGGGAGGTAGTTGTATTTTAGGTGAGGAAAGGCTTTACTGTGAAAATGATTTCTTTATGGCCTGAGGGAAGTGGGGAGAGACACAAGGACGTGTAAGTGACATGCTACATGTCTTTGCTACGCAATTGGGAATCCTCAGAATTTTTGAAATCTTATCAGCAACACTAGAATTATTTATAATGTATAAGAGCCAGCTTAAATATTTTTTTTTAAAGATTTTATTTATTTATTTGACAGAGAGAGAGAGAGCCAGCGAGAGAGGGAACACAAGCAGGGGGAGTGGGAGAGGAAGAAGCAGGCTCCCAGCGGAGGAGCCTGATGTGGGGTTCGATCCCAGAACGCCGGGATCACGCCCTGAGCCGAAGGCAGACACTTAACGACTGAGCCACCCAGGCGCCCCCAGCTTAAATATTTTTTAATACTACTCTACTATAATAAATATGGCCTCCGTGTTTGCCAAATTGCATTTTCTATACTTTGTAAGTTTTCCATTTTCTGCCTTGGTTAACCTCCCTTTATTAGTTAGTTAGTTAGTTACTTAATTAATTTATTTATTTAATACACTTTCTCAATTTTGCTAAGTATAATAAGCCTTTGGAATCCCAGTTGAGACTCTTTATCAACTGCTTTTATTTCATAGCTTTTTATGGCCATCTGAGATTGACCAGACTAATTGAATTATTATTATTATTTCTACTTGTAGTTTATATATTCTATCCATTCCTCTGGGAAAGTGGGTTTTTATGTATGGGGTCACAGACTCCATCGAGACTCTCATGAACGCTATGGATTATCACCCTGAAAAATACGTATATTGTTGTCCTCCTCTTCCCACAAGATTTTGCATCTGATGATAGTGGGTTCAGAGATATCCAGAAATCCAAGCATAGATCAGGGTCCAGGGACCCTACGATAAAAGCAAACAAACAAACAAACAAACAAAACAACAACAACAACACACACACAGAGAACACACAGAAAACAAAAGAACAAAACAAAACGGAACAAGAAAGCAGTCTTTCTGAAACTCTAAAATCTGTCCCCGGTATACAAATGACCTTTGGAGAACCTGGAAGCTGCGCCACCCCTCGTGGAGCCTCTGGAGGACTGCCTTGTTTTACCTGTCCTTCAGCATAAAGCTGGAGCCCAGAATGAGGAGGGAGATTTAAACACACGCCACCTGTAGAGCTCCTGATTGTGTTTACTGTAAGGTTGTTTAATTCACTGTGCTTCTTTGGCGAGGTCCACAGGAGAAACTCTTTTGTCTAGATGTAGATTCAGGAAAAATTGTATACTTCTCTGGACCAATGGATCTGTTTTAATTTACAGTGTCCCCTGGAAATCCTATCATCTCGGTGGCTGTAGAAAGCTGAGGTCCTGCGTGGAGGCTTCCTTTAGCGAGCGAGTGGGTCACGATCGAAGGCCTTCTTTTCCAAGCGCTGTTTGATCAATAGGGGGATACACGTCTTAGGAGAACATTCTCGAGTATTCCCCACAGCAGAACTACGAAGTAAGTGCTCTTTTGGACCTCCGTTTTCTTGAGGAGGAAACTGAGACTTGTGAAGTGGGCTTGTTCAAGGTCACAGAAGAAGGTCACAGACCTAGTCGTCTGACAGCAAAGTGCTCTTAACCACTCTAACACTCACTCCCTTGCACAGCTGGTATTTTGGCCCCTAACCTCTCCCCTTTCTCTGTCTTGCTGTTCTACTTTCATTCCCAGTTTCATTTCTTTCATGTGTTTTAAATTTATTTTGTCTTCATGTATTTTATGCTTCCTTCCAATTTGCCTTAAGTTGTTTTTGGAAACGGGAGAGTATAAATAAATAAATACAGGTATTTCCAGGTAGTAATCAAGCCCTGAGTAGACTTAGATAAACATTTAGAGCCCCCCTTTCCTCTGTCTCCTAATTTGTTTTCCCCTGCCTCAGGGTGTTAGTCATACAAAAATCTTATCTGATTAAGACACCGAATATTTTATTTTGTTAGAAAAATTCCATGTGCCAGTTTTTTCTTTCTTTTTCCAAACATGTCGTTTTGGCCATTATTTCTTCCCTTTTGAGATGGTGTATTATGATTTCCTCCTTTCAAGTTATCATTAACGCCCTCACCGCCCTCAGCCGTCCTGTAGGAACTAGCAGAGGGTCTTTTTCCTGAGACGCTGAACCCTTCTTGACGGAAAGGTGGTCTGTAAAGGGCAATACATTGGGATTTGAAATGTGGGCTGTTGAGCATTCCTTGAGAGTCACTGATGTATTGGGTGTATTTGTGTCAAGTTGCTTAATGTCTCAGGGCCTCGGCTTTGACAGCTGGGAAGCGATGGTAAGACATTCACTCTATTTTTCTCACAGGGAAGTAGCAGTTAAAGATCAATGACATTTTTTGAATGAGGAGGAAGAGGTGCTGGGCACCCAGCGGAGCGGGGCTGGTGCTGTCTCTGGAAGATCAAAGGGCTGGGCTGTCTCCTGAAGCCTCCTCTTCCTTCTGTTATTGCAAGGACCTGGATGGGGCCACAGGTGGGCTGAGAAGGGACGTAGGTGGAGGCAGGGGAGGGCACCCGGGAAGCGCGTATATATTTTCAAAGGAAAAGGACTTCTGGTGAATGAAGAGCATAGGAAGGTGATTCCCCTCCGGGCCATAATCAGAAAGAATCTGAATGGGCTTACCCCACTTAGAATGGTAAGGGTGCCTTTTGGATGCTTTCTTCTCCGTGTTTCCCAAGATTGCAGAACTGAATTTCTGCCCCTCTCCTTAATATGCGTTTCTTTTCTCCTGTGCGATGGCACACAGCCCTCTCTCCGCTCGGGGTGACGCTCATCATTCTTCACTGGGGAGCCTTCAAGCCCCGTGTAAAACCCACTCGGCAGCTGGAGTGCTTGCTTGCTGTCTGTTCTTTGCAATCATAAACCCACTCAAAGGATGTCATTGAACTTCTCCCTCTCTTACTGTCTCTTAGAACATTTTCCTTTTTTCATTGTTTGTGACCCCTCCTGGCATTTTTCTCCCACTCAGGGACTCTTTTTTTTTTTAACTTATTATTTGACACAGAGAGAGAGAGACAGGGAGAGAGGGAACACAAGCAGGGGCAAAGGAAGAAGGAGAAGCAGGCTTCCCGCTGAGCAGGGAGCCCGATGCGGGGCTCGATCCCAGGACCCCGGGATCACGCCCTGAGCCAAAGGCAGACGCTTAACGACTGAGCCACCCAGGCGCCCCTACTCAGGGACTTTTAGTCAGCCCCCATGCTGTTCCTGCAGACGCCCTTCTCTCGGCCTTGTTTTGAACGGAAAAGCCGGACTTCTTAGCAAAAGCTCACTTTGGGAGATGAGCATAAAGTGCTGCTGGTGGAAAAGTCAGTTCTGTAATGGAGGCAAGTGCCCATGTCTTATTTCTTGTCCGATCTGTGACGCTCTGGAAGTGACTACCCAGCCCTGGCTTTTCAGGTCGTCTTGCCTCTTCCTGCTCCAGTCAACCTAGGACACCTGGTCCGGCGGGGTGGTCCTCTCTTGGCGACTGCTTCAGCCGGTGGCACGCCAGTGGCTTGAGCCACGTTGCTTCGGTTTCTTTTTAATGACTTCAGGTCTCTCGCCTCTAGGAACCGTGACTTATGGAGCTTTTTGAATTAGCGTCTTCTCCCTGGTGGCAGCCACACTCCCTCCCCCACCCCCCCTTAAACTGGCTTGCCAGGTTCTCTTCCCCACATGGCGGAGGGACTGTTCCAGCTTCTCTTCCACAGGGTGCATGAGCACCGGGACCCCAACCCCTCTTCCAGCTGCTTAGAGCTACAATAACTACTGTGTTTTCTTTCTCCTTAAATCCTGTACGGAAGTTTGCAGGATTTACTGAACACACAATGAAGGAATAAACTGACAGACAGGCTGGCCAGGGAGATGGGGCAGGATTCTCTTTGGAGATGGGGTGGTACCAGGGTCATCAGAATGAATTCATTTGGTAGAACTCTTATTTTTAAAAAAATGAGTAAACAAAAGATGTTTTCTCTCTCCAACACCAGGAAGAGCTACTGGACCACATGGGCTCTCAAATTCTCACTTCTTGGCTCCCAACAGTTTGGGTCAAGAGAGTGAGCACTTTGTGCAATTATGTGTATTTGGGTTTATTGCAGTTACGTTTCATCCGTCCTGTAGCCCAGGGCAGGGTGAGTCCAGATCTACAGGACTGGACTCCGCACTGGCTGCAGTCTGGGGGATGGGGAGGGAGTCATGGCGGTACACAGAGTTGTGACCTTCAGGAACTTGGAAGCAGACTGGGCACGGAGCCTGTCTGTTGCCTGCTTGAGCAGGCAGGAGCTGAGCTGGAACCACTGCAAGATCAGAAGAGGACTCTTTGGAGAAGAGTCTCTGTTTCATTGTTTGGCCCACGTTGGGTGGGTGGGAAAAGACCTCTTGCTTCTCTCATGGTGACATCAGCTCTGCTTCCACATCGTCAAAGCTTCTCATTAGGCCTCCTTTCATTTTCTGACCACCGTCCTTTCTAGCTTCCCATTCTATGTTTATTTTTTATTTTTTAAAAAGATTATTTATTTATTGACTTATTTATTTATTTTAGAGAGAGGGAGACAGAGCATGCGGGCGGGTGAGGGGCGGAGGGAGGGGAAGAGAGAGAATCTTAAGCAGACTTCATGCTCAGCTTAGAGCTTAAAGTGGAACTCAAACCAGGACCCTGAGATCATGAGCAAAGCCAAAGGCAGATGCTTAACCAACTGAGCCACCCAGGCACCACTAAATCAAAGCTTTTTACTCAATTATTTGTCTGCTATTTGCAGGAAATATTCATCTTAGAAGCACATTCCACTTTTGCTCCTTTCCTTCCCTCCTCCAATTCCACCTTCCTTCCTCCACTCATTCTTCTTACAAGCCCTCCCCCCAGTTTCTTTATTTCTTCTGTAATTATTTACCAGTTATCTACTTTTGGCTGTGCACAGTGTTAAGTGTGAATACGGAGAAGTATAGCAAATGGTCCTTGCCATTTGCAAGTCCCTGGGATGGTCAGATACATACAGCTCTGCAGAGTTAAGCAGCTTCACACGAGTTAAGGAATCAGCCGGGTATTGTGGCAGAGATAGTGGAAGGTAGAGATAGCAGAAGGTAGTACATATAACAGTGTATATAATGAGAAGTGCTTCCATTAGGGGCTATGAGTTCACAGGAGGCAAAGAAAATGTTCTCTGAGGGCTTGAGTAGCTGGGGAAAGGGTCTCTGAGAAAGGACATTTGGAAGTGAGCCTACAAGGGAAACTTAGAATTGGATTAGCAAAGAAGGCTGGGCAGGAAATTTAAGAGGGTGATACCGCAAGGCAGCCTGGTGTTCTAGGGGTAAAGTGTAGGATGGTTTGTCTAGACCAGAGAAAAACTAGAGAGAGGACGTGATTGATATGGCAGAGAATCAAGATTTGGTTCAGACTATGGACCCATTAATTAACAGTCTATGGATCTTGTCCAACAGGATTCTTAGACTATGGCTCCTTGTTTGGGGTTCTCCAAAGTCAAATCTCAGTGTCTTGCTGTGTTTCCCTGGCATTCATTTCTACTTTCTACACATACAAGGGTTTACTGCAAACACCTACTTTTGCCTTTGGGCTTTTATCTCCCTCTCACCCCCACCCCAGTCCTGGCCATGTGAACATGGTTGGCTGGAGCGCAGGACAGGCTGGAAGTTTCAGAGAGTTAAGTCTCTCAACTGATGTCTGATGAGAAGTTGGTGAATACCTACTCCAGCTCCTTTACCCTCCAGTTGGAATAAAACCAGGGCTCGTTTCTGTCTCCCAGAGTTCCCTATCAGGAATGAAATCTAGTGTTCCACAGTGGACATTGTAGTATTGGCAATGCACCATCTCTTGGCCGTCTTCCTTTCTCTGTCTCACTTTCCTACTGTCTTCCTGGGGTTTCCCAGTGCCAGTTCCCAGAGGAACTACTTGCACTTGAATCAGTGTCTCGGAGTCAGATTCTGGGGAGTCCAAATCAACATACCAAGTAACCTCCTTTTCTGCATATCAATTTCATTCATTGCAAACTCATTCTCTTCTATATGCAGGACACCTCACTACTGCGAGGACTTTTGGTGGGTATAAAGATGGTATGACTTTTGGATCAAAAGGAAACACTGACATATTCGTGTTTAATGGTAGGTAAATAACACCCCCATAGAAGTTTGTTTCTAATTCATGTAACACTCCAATGAGGTTTTCTTCCAAGCAGTCAATCAGGGAGCCAGTGTGGCAAAATCTCTGCCTTGGACAATACCATGTAACTTCTAGGGTTTTTCTGGGGTTATCTCTACCCCAGTTAGTGGGAAGGAGGAAAAAGCATGTGGGAGAGTGCTCGTGGAAGGCTGTGCGTTTCTGTTCAAGCCTGGAATTGGCCCATATTCTACTTCTATTCCACATTCTACTCCAACCAAATTCAGTCACAAGGTCAAATCCAAGTGTAAGCGTGGCTGAAAAATGTGGTCTAGCTGTGTGCTGAAAGAAGAGGACATGGATTTTGGTGTACAATAGTCTTTGTTAAAAAGAACCTATTCATTGAACTGATGGGTAAAACAAAAAATAAATATTCCATCGGGGGCAGGAAATGGTGTCTCTCTGGCTCATCATTGTATGCTCAGTGGCTTGCACTGTGCTTGACACATGCAAAGCAATGAATATTTGTGGAGTGAATTACGCATGTCTTACCAGTTCCTCCTGGGGGTGTGTGATGGGTCTCTACCCATCTCTTATTTCTGTGGTTCTCGTGAGCTTGCCTTGGGGTCTGAATTCAGATGGCAGTGTATTGCAAGCCAGTGCAATTTCTGTACTGGGGGAGTGTACAGACTGTGTTGTCCAAAGGAAGAGAGACTTCATTTTCCAGGCTTTGGAGTTTCAAGTAGGTTTCTCATTTAGAAGGGAAGGGAAGGTTATTTTATTTTATTTTATTTTATTTTATTTTATTTTATTTTATAGATTTTATTTATTTACTTGAGAGAGAGAGCATGAGTAGTGGGGAGGGGCAGAGGGAGAGAGAGAAGCAGACTCCCCACTGAGCAGGAAGTCCGACGTGGGGCTCGATCCCAGGACCCTGGGACCATGACCTGAGCAGAAGACAGCCACCTAACCGACTAAGCCACCCAGGTGCCTCTGGAAGGTCATTAAAAAAAGTGTAAGAAATTAATGAAAATGTTTATCTCCTGACAAATGCTATGTGTGCCTCAACTTTTAGGGATGTGGAATATCGAAAAAGCTTCTCCACATGACAGCTGAGATATCATCAAATCACAACAAGGGGCGCCTGTCTGGCTCAGTCTGGAGAGCATTTGACTCTTGATCTCGTGGTTGTGAGTTCAAGCTCCATGTTCGGTGTAGAGATGACTAAAAAAAATTGAAAAAATTTTAAAAAACATAATAAACTTAGGGAAAAAAAAGGTCACAGAAATTTTTGATACCTGAAGTATAACATACTTACAAAGTTTTCCCAATATGAAATAAGCTGTTTCTGGGAATTTCTAAGAAATGTTCTAACTGATTAATATTTTTAAATGTTTTACTGAAGTAAAAAATATATATCAAAAGTCAATAATTGAATGAATTTCTATAAACTGTACACACTTGTGCAGGCAGTGCCCAGATCAAAAAGGAGAATTTACTGTCAAGGTAAAAGCTACCCTCAGACTCCCTTCCAGACCCTACTTCCTCCTAGGAACTATGTTCGTGAAATTCACTCATACTTATTATTTTTAAAAGATTTACTTGAGAGAGAGAGAGAGCAAGCAAGCAAGCAAGAGAGCACAAGCAGGGGGAGAGGGAGAGGGAGGGGGAGAAGCAGGCTCCCCTCTGAGCAGGAACCAGACATGGGCATGCGGGACTCGATCCCAGGATCCTGAGACCATGACCTGAGCCCAAGGCAGACACTCAAATGACTGAGCCCCTCAGGCGCCCCCTATTATCCATTCTATTGTTGTTGGTGGGGTTTTTTTTTTTTTTTTTAGATTTTACTTATTTATTTGTCAATAAGATAGAGAAAGAGAGAGAGAGAGAGCGCGAGCACGTGCACGAGTGAGGGTGAGGGGCAGAGGGAGAAGCAGACTCCCCGCTGAGCTGAGCAGGGAACCTGATTCTGGCTCGATCCCAGGACCGTGGGGTGATGAGCTGAGCCAAAGGCAGACACTTAACTGAGTCACCCAGGGGCCCCATCCATTCTGTCGTTAATGAGCTTTTGGGAGGTCTCCATTTTTGGCTACTGCTGGCACTGATGAACTCTTTAAAAAGCAGTGCTTGTAATGAAGTCACCAGACTCTATTAACAGAGTTCTGTTATTGTAAATTATTGCTTTCTCAGTGAGTGGATTTATTTTTTATTAGTCAAATAAATGATGGGTATAATAGGGAGTTAAAAGAGGGAACTAAAAAAACCTTTATCAATTACTGTACAAGAAAGAACCCCAAAATTTAGTGGCTTAAAAACTAAGTTGTATTACCTCTCATAATTCTGTGGATTGATTGGATTAGCTGAGCAGCTCTTCTGCTCCAAGTGGTACGACTAGAATCCTCATGTGGCTGCAAATCATCCTGGGGATATCTGAGATGGTTTCCCCCACGTGTCTGGAAACTCGTCTGGTTCTAGAATGGCTGGAATGGCTGGGGGCTGCCTGCACCACCCTCCCCACTTCTCTCTATATATCAGTATTTCCCATCCATTATGAACCCAGCCCAAGCTTCTTCACATGGTGGTTGGACCCCAAAGAAGGGAGAATGAAACCTGCGTGACCACTTGAGGCTAAGCTCTAGAACTCACAGAACCTCACTTGTATTCTATTAGCCAAAGCAAATCGCAAGGCCAAACTGAGACTCAAGAGGAGGGCTGTTAGTGTCTCCCAGTTGATGGGAGAAGCAGTGTGCTTTTTCAAGGATGAAAAGAATGGTTGGTAGCCATCTTGGCAGACAATCTACATCAGTAACCTATTTTGTTTCCAGCCAGAACTTGGGGGAGGGATGGAGACTGTGCTAAGTCTTTATGTTTATGGGGAGAGATGAGTAGACATTGGTAAGGGAAAGGGGTGAAGTCGATGGCATAGAGGAGGGGGTGTTGCATAGCGTTGGAAGTGCAATGCAGAGTCAGGATAAACGTATTATCTCCCGCCCTTCATTGCTGGGGGTGTATTCATTCATCTAGCAAATATATAATGCAGGTCATGAGGCAGAGTGACAGACTGAGAGCTAATTTCTGGGAGCTGTGGTATCCTTCAAGGAGTGCAGTAAACATTTAGAAATCAGATTGCTCAAAGGACAGAGAGAGGGACTGAGATAGGGACTCAAGGGAAATCGGGACACCTGGGAATCAGGGAGGAAGGGTTATTACAGAAGCTACGGAGGGACGAGCCTGAGGTGGTTCCTGGGGTTCTCTGTGGCCTGCACATGCGTGGCGGGTACCCACAAACTTTTGTATGGGTCTAACCTAAGAAGCTAAGTAGTGGAGGAAGTTTCAGGATTGTTGAGGAAGTAGAACGGTCTGTGAAGATGTTCAGTCAGCGTGTTGGCTGTAGGTGATGGCTCCGGAGGATCGCCAGGGCTTTGGCCATGTGTGATTCGCCACTGGAGAAGGAAGGTTTGAGATTAGGAGAACCTAGGTCACCATGGATGTTTGTAATTGGTTGAAGGGGAGACACATTTTGGAATTTACAGGCCCTAAACTTTCAGGCAACTCCAGGTGACATCCCTGATGGGTTTAGTGACCCCAAGAGGATGTCAAGGCTCAGAGACCCAAAGGGAACCCTGTTTAGTAAGGCAGCAACATTGTCAGTGCACTACTCGTATCACTTCATCCGAGCCACTCCGCACCTGATTGTGTTTGCCTCAGAGCTGTCTCTTGTCACTGGAACCAGCTTTGCCACTCGACAAGACAGGATTTGGTGTGTAAATAGCCCAATTTTCTTGTTGCACAAGGAGCAACCTTGAGGTGTGTGTTCCACGCTGGCCTCAAGTGAGATGAGACTCCAGCAGCCAAGTGTGTTGTTGGCTTGATAACACGCTGCAATGACTGCCTTTGCTTTTAACCATTTTAGAATATAGTCTATGAATAGACCAATCAGATCAGGCAGTAATTGCCATTGGAAAGGGAGTTTGTTACTCATAGTTCCCAAGAGGAGGGGGGAGCACTCTGCCCCAGGGGGTTGGTGGGGTAAAGGGAAAGCAATGAGGTTGGTCTGGAGGCAGAAGGAGAGGGGAAACTAGGAAAGAGCCCTTATTGTGGTTTCCTCGAGAAGGAACAGAAGGGGCAGGATAAGCGGATTTAGGATGGGCTAGTTTGAATAATTTCAGCAGACTAGGGGTTGTTCCTAGCTGTCTGGTACCTCGTCCTGGGTGATTAGGGTCTGTGAATAATGGCCTAGAGTTTGAGAGCCCAATAAAGGAGGTGCTTAGGATGTGGGCTCTGGGTGGGTTGGCTTATATTTCAAACTCATTCATGGGCACGTTGTTAACTATCTCTAGGAAACGGCATAGTCTGGGAGGGGCAGTCCCCTCTCACCCCCCAACCCCCAACATCAGTAAGGCTGTAGGTGTCAGAGCATCAGAATACAGAAAATAAAACACATGGTAAATATAGACTCTTGCTTCCCTTCTCCCATATCCGCGTTCTTAGCTCTTCCCAGGTAAACTACCTGAATTCGAGTCCTTCTCTAAGGCTCTGCTTCTGGGGGAATCAAAACTAATTCGGGTGGTTACAGTGACTCTTGCAATAATCTGGATTTGGGTGGCTCAACTAGGGGGTGGCAGTGAGAATAGAGAGAAACGGGTTGTCTAGAAGACACACAATATTTTCCCTCTCAGAATTGTGTTAGTTGAATCAGAAAGTATATATGAACTTTTTTCCAAAATAAATTTAATCCCCAATAAAATGTAATCCCAATCCTTATTACTGGCTGCTTGATTGGTATGCTTGCTGGAGAAAGCTCATAGCACCCCATGAGAACTGATTTCTAAATATTCAGAAAATTTGAAAGCTGGTTGTTATTGTTGTTGTTTTGAAAGCTGGTTGTTAAAATGTTGGTAGCTTGAAATTGGCCATAATGGGTCTATTTACACCACAGAACTCTTAGCAAATGCTGCAAATCAGGGCTTGTCTTCCAATAGAGCTGCTTTGCCTGCATACCACTGTTATTATGGAGGATTACGAATAAAAGAACATACTGTGTCATGGAGTTTTAGTGTTGGGAAAGTAGTCAGGAATCATGTCATCTAATTGCCTGAATCAAATATAGGAAATGAAGTCCAGAGAGGGCCAGGGAGACAGCTGCCCAGAAGGAGAGTTGGTGGCAACCAACACAACCCCCTCAGGAAATCGGATGCCTCCCACATCTCCTACCTGCGCTGGGATTTTAAAATCATTATGACTATTACTAGTACTAGCATCTTCTTCCATTTTCAGATTTTATTTACAAAGTAGTGTGTGTGTTGAGGAGGGGAGAAGGAGGGAGAGAGAGAGAGAGAAAGAGAGAGAGGGAGGCGGTGGAGAGCCTTCCACAGTATTCCCCACTGGCAGTTCGATTTAATAAAACCATTTTGTTACAGGCTGAAGAAAATAAATAAAAACTCCCTGAGCATTTGTTGACACTGTAAATATGGAAAGTCTGTGATTTAACAGCAGTTAAGTAGATGCCAAGGGGGAACATTGTGACAAAATCTCAACCAAATATTGATATGAACATATTTCTGTTTGCGTGAAAATATGTTCCCTCCGTATGGGGAAAGGAAACTGTAAGGAGAGAAATACAAACAACACATTGAAGAAATGTTGAGTGGAGAGGCTGTTTATCTGCCAGAGCAAACCACTCCTCTTCATTCTGTGAATTTTCCTAGAGAGGTTGTCATGAAATTCGCTTACACAAGCAGGAAGCCAAAATTCTTCCATTCAAGGAAAAATGACAGATTTTAAGGACTGCTATTTGCTAAGGTTGAGAACACACACAATATGGTTAGGCTCTGAGCAGGTATTTTGACGGAATCAGCAGGGCTTTTTAATTCCCAGAGAAAAGGCTAAGTGATTCCACTTTGAGAAAATTGTGCTATTCATGTATTTACCTATAGAAATTTTTATTTGGTATCATGATCCTTATTCCTTAGAGTCCAACATGATTTGAAGTCAGTGCTTCCAGCAGGGAATTCAGCCCACAGTTTTAGATCTTCCAAGTCAGATTCCAGATTAAGAAAAATCAGAATATTATCCTCCCAATAGCCTGCTTTCTTTCTTTTTCTTCCTTCCTTCCTTTCCTCCCTCCCTCCTTTCTCCTTCCTTCCTCCCTTATTTATTTTTTAAGATTTTATTTATGAGAGAGAGAGAGAGAGAGAGCACAGAGGAGCAAAGGGAGAGGGAGAAGCAGGCTCCCCGCTGAGAAGGGAGCCCAATGTGGGGCTCGATCCCAGGAACCTGGGATCATGACCCGAGCCAAAGGCAGACACTTAACCGACTGAGCCACCCAGGTATCCCCTCCCAATAGCCTTCTTTTCTTTCCAAATATGAGACATATTGAGACTATTATTTTTTTTTAGACTTAAGTTCTTTTTTTTTTAAATTAACATATACTGTATTATTTGTTTCAGGGGTACAGGTCTGTGATTTATCAGTCTTACATAATACACAGCACTCCCCACAACACATACTCTCCCCAGTGTCCATCATCCAGCCACCCAGTCCCTGCCACTTCCCTCCGCTATTGAGACTATTATTATTATTGAGACTAATGGAAAGGAAGAGATCAGGTCAGAAAGATGAAAAATAAAACAACCCCCAAATACATCCTATTAGTCCAACCTTGAGAAATACAGGAGACGGCTCCTGATTGAGGGGCATTCTACAAATACCTGCCCCCTATGCCTCACATGTCAGGCAAAGCAAGGAAGTCTGTGAAGTGGCCACAACCAAGAGCAACATAAGGACACAAAACAAACAAAAAGGAGACAAAACAACTAAATGTGTGTGTGGTCACAGGAGTTAGATCCTGGAACAGGAAAAGGACATCAGGGAAAAACTGAGGCCATCTCAGCAGGATATGAATTTTAGTTAATAATAATAATATCAGTGTCGATTCATGAATTGTAATAATGTATCTTGCTAACAACGGTTGTTCAGAACAGGGAAGACAGAAGGTGGGGTACACAAGAACAGCCTGTAAAATCTTTGTAATAATTCTGTAAATCTGAACCTGTTCTAAAAATGTTTAATTTATTTAAAAAATAAATCAGAAAAAAAAAATTAGAAACTTATTTGGCCGGGGGGTGGGGGGACGGAAGATCTGTCAGGTTTGGCTTTTATCTTTTACTCATCGTATGTGTATAGTCTTATCCCAGTGCTGTCAGGAGAAGCAACCACGTGTTTGAAGCAGGAAAAGGGAGAGGGAAGAAGACAAAACCATCAGGGGCAATTGAGGACCTGCTGGCGACAGCACATAGTATCAAAAGAGACCTGGCTCTAAATTACTTAGCACTCCAACCAGCAGACACCTCATGTCCAGGATCTCTCTTATTCTTCCTCTACATGGGGAACAGTTGTGTCTGTGGGAGGAAACTGGGAAGAAAGAGCCCAAGCTTGTAAAGGTCACATCCTTTTAATGGGTCCCTGGGGAAAACAGGCCACTTGATAGTGCTATTGCTTTTTATGCCTATGTTTATTTCCTGCATTTGTGATGGTCTCCAAGGATGGCCGCCATTCATTCCTTCCCCCCCCCCCCCCCCCGTAGGTACATGCTGTTCTTCACATCAAGAGGTGGAATCTAACTCCCCTCCCCTTGGATCTGGTTTGCGCCGAGTGACCTGCTTCACTGAGAGATGAGGAGGAACTGACATTTTAGAACCTCTGTGGCTGGGGTATAAGAAGCTTAATGGCTTCTTCCTGGGCCTCTGAGGATGCTTGCCCATGGGACGCTTCCTCTCAGCACTCTCCTTGCAAACTAACCAGCATCCTGTGAAGAGAATAGTTGCATAGAGAGGTCCCCTTCAGGGACTATGGTCCACAGTCCCAGCTGAATGTCCAGCAGCCCCCCTCCCCAGCCAGCGTTGACTGCCAGCCATGTGAGTGAGCCATTTCTCATGTCCAGCCCAGTTAAACCATCAGATGATTCCAGTGACACCACCATCTGACTCTGCACTGTATGAGAGACCTCAAGCCAGAATAGTCCAAATGGGCCCCGTCAACCCACAGACTGCAAGAGAAAATAATAAATCATTGTTTGAAGCCACTAATTTTTGGGGTGGCTTCTTAAATAACAGTAGATAATTGAAATTTTCCCTTAAAAAAGCTATCTATTTAGCTAATTCCCAAGGTTTGACCAATAGGTGAGGTCAGCCTCTGAAATTTAACCTACATGGCCCTCGTACTATCTGGCACAGTTGGAAATCAATAACACTTTGATAAGTATGATATATATTGAGTTTTAGAACTGGGTATTTAATGATAAATAAGACAGATTTAAGGCTCAAAGAAAGAGTTTATCTTAAAGGAATTTTATGGTTTGTTTCCAAGTTTTAAAGTTTTAATACTTCTTTCACCCCTTTAGGATTATAGAGCCATACATAAGACCTGGGAAATTTTTTTTTTTTAGATTTTTAGGTTTTGCTCTGTTTTTGTTTTTCATTCATTCATTCATTCATTTGATAGAGAGAGACAGCGAGAAAGGGAACACAAGCAAGGGGAGTGTGAGAGGGAGAAGCAGGCTTGTCGTATAGCAGGGAGCCCGACGTGGGGCTCGATACCAGGACCCTGGGATCATGATCTGAGCCGAAGGCAGACGCTTAACGGCTGAGCCACCCAGGTGCCCCTTGCTCTGTTTTGATTACCCTCAGGTTATAACGTGTGTGTGTGTGTGTGTGTGTGTGTGTATGTGTGTGTGTGTTCAAAAAAAGGAAGGAAAGGAAGACAGGAAAAAGAAAGAAGGAAGGAAAGCAGCAAGCATTTGGTTGGTGGAATTGACCATCTTTTTTTAGGGAAGGGAAGGGCAGAGGGAGAGGGAGAGAGAGATTCTTTAAGGAGGCTCCATGCTCTTTGTGGAGCCCCCCATGCAGGGCTCGATCTCACAACCCTGAGATCATGATCTGAGCCAAAATCAAGAGTCAGGCACTTAACTGACTGAGCCATGCAGGTGTCCCTGGTGTTGACCATCTTTTATGTCTTCTCCTTCTGTATTTCTGTATTTGCTTCCTCCAAAAAGAAAATAAAACAAATAAAATCATGTATAAATTCTTTACCACATATCTCAGGCACTGCTTTAAATGTTATTTATTTATTTATTTATTTATTTAAAAGATATATTTGTTTGAGAGAGAGTGAGCAGGGGGGCAGGGGGAGAGGCAGAGGGAGAGGGAGAGGAAGAGAGAGAATCTCAAGCAGTCTCCCTACTGAGGGCAGAACTGAAGGCAGGGATCAATCTCAGGACCCTGAGATCATGACCCGAGCTGAAACCAAGAGTTGGACACTCAACCGACTGAACCACCCACGCGCCCCTTGTTTGAAGGGTTTTATACAGATTAATGAATTTAATTCCAACCACAACCCTATGAATTTGGTACTATGGTCATCTTTAGTTTACAGATAAAGAAACTGAGGCACAGAACATTTAAGAAATGTGTCCAGTAGTTGGCTAGTAAGCATTAAATGGGGTTTCAGACCTGGGTCATCTGATTCTAAAAGCCATGTTTTCCAGGCGCCTGGATGGCTCAGTTGGTTAAGCATCTGCCTTGGGCTCAGGTCATGATCCCAGAGTCCTGGGATCCGGTCCCACATTGGGTACCCTGCTCAGCAGGGAGTCTGCTTCTCCCTCCCCCTGCTTGTGTTCTCTCACATGCTCTCTCTCTCTCTCTCGAATAAATAAAATCTTTAAAAATAAATAAATAAAAGCCATATTTTCAGTTGTGACTCACCATCTGCAAATTTTAATAAGGTGTATTTACTTTTAATTAATTAATTAATACTTATTACAATTAATTCCACATGTACATTTCACTAGGGGCTAGTCTGTGACTTATTATTAACTGCTCAAGGTAGCCAGTTTGCGTACTCTTTAGTAAGATGGCCTGCATTCCTGTGTGCGTGAGTATGAAAAATTATACACACGTATACTCGCTTCATAATTATCAGCCTTTATAGAGAAAAGCGATGGAAAGAGTGAAAACAAGAACAAACAAACAACAGCCACAAACACATGGTGTAGGGTCCGACGGACCTGGGTCTGAATTCTGGCTCTGGCTCTTGAGCAAGGTGCAAGGCTCGGCTTGGTTTCCTCATGTGTGAGAGACGGGCGCCGGTGCATTTTACCACAAGGTCGTGGGAAGTACATGCATTTCTGTACGTTCAGTTCCTGGACGTGGTGGGAGAAGCAGTTTAGCAGCAGTATGAAAATCTTGGGGTTTAGAGTCAGACAGAGTGGGGTTTGAAACCCATGTCCCAGGCCTACTCAGTATAGAACTTCGGACAAATAAATGTGAGAACCAGACGAGACAATGTTCGCAGAAGAGCTGTTACATATGGAGAACTCAAAGAGACGTAGTTATGAGATGCTCATGTTTCCCCTCCTCCACCTCCTCTCTGTAGTTCCATTCCCTGTCCTCTCATCCTTTGGGGAGACACTGGCATGCTTGTGCCAACAGAGGTTCCCCCTCATTTTATTTTTATTAGTGGAATAACTTAAATACAGTAAATTCACTATTTTTAGCTTATATTGTTGTGAGTTTTGATAGATGCATGAAGATAACATTTCTGTTACCCCCCCCCCAATTCTTACCACTCCTTTATGTCAATTCCTACCCCAACCTTAGGCTTTGGCAGCCCCTGGTTTGTTTTCTGTGTCTATTATTTTCCTTTTCCAGAATGTTACATAAATGAAATCATATACCAGGTAGTATTTTGAGTCTGGCTTCTTTCACTTAAGGTAATGTATTTGAGATTCATCTCCAATAGGGTTTTAATTACTTTTAAAAATATACATTTCCCCCCTCTGTTGCATCATGCTGATGGTGATAGATGAACTAATTAAGGGTGAGATCTCAAGAGTCCCTCTTACACTCAGAGATTATTCTATTCTTTGGTTCACTGAAGTGCTAGCAAAAACCCAACCCGAACTAAACCAAACGAAAACAACAGAACATTGGAGTATCGGTTTCAACCAATTTAGAATAGTATTCTGTGACAAGCAAGCCTGTGATATCCCCCTTTGATTTTTTGCACAATTAAAAAAGAAGAAAAGAAAAAAAGAAAAAGACTCACTACTTTGATTTTTTTTTTTTTTCTGAGTTACTCGTTCGTTTTATAGGAATGCTTTTTTTAGTGACTTGGTCACAGAAATCTGCAGCATCTCATTTTGAATTCAGTGTCTTCGGATCCCATTTTGAGCCACTTACATCCTCTGCATTTAGCCATAATGTGATTTGTACTTTCACGCTGACTCTGTACATACTAGTTGGCAATGGATTGAAATGAAACCTGCTGAGGAGAATCCGATGACAGTAGGAACTCAGGAAGATCAACGGGCTTAGGGAAAATAGATCATGGTCTTTTCATGCTTCTTCTTCTCATTTTAATTCTTGGAGATTCTAAATCTTGGCTTCCTAGCACTTGCTGTTAAGTCTTAAACAAGGAGGTAGGGGAAAAGAGACATATGGAACTGTCTTTTCGTTCCCTAGAATTGAGGTGGGAAATAGGAAGGGAAGGTCAAAGATGATTATAATGGAATAAGTATAGCAGAATTTGGGGGAGTTATACCTATCAAGCTTTTTTATTGATATACTGCAATGATTCCTCCAAACGACAATTCCAAACTTCAAGTGTATTATGATTTCTAAGTCTCTAGTTGGCATCTTCATGATTCGCTGCTACAGAAACTGCTGGTTGTTTCCCCACATTTATTCTGATGACAGTGCAGTAACCCAGTGGTAGGACTGTTCATTCAACAAATAATTCTAAGTGCCTCACAGGCATTGTGCTAGGTATAGAGAATTCAGCGGTAAAGCAAAACCCCAGCTCTTGTCCTCGTGGAATTTACAAGCTGGTGAGATTGAGAATATCTTATAAGTTCATGATAATTTCCCAAGGCCCTAAAGGTATCATGATATCAGTGGGCCACCTAAGCATCCTCCAAAACATAACTCTCAATTTCATAGGACGAGGAAAATATGGAGGTGGTGTTTGCTTTGAAAAATGAAAAATGATCGCTCCAGAGATTTCGACGCTTCAATAATGTTGTTTTATTATTTTTGCCGTCTCTATTTTATTTTATTTTCAGCTTTATTGAGGTATAATTGATACAACATTGTAATATATTTGAAGTGTACCCTACGATGATTTGATATACAGTTGACCCTTGAACAATATGGGGATTAGGAGACTGGCACCCCTTATGCAGTTTAAAATTGTGTATAACTTTATTTTTATTGTCAATTTCTTTTTAAAAATTTTTAAAAATTTTTTATTTCTTTATTTTTTAAGGAGACTCCACAGCCCACATGGGGATTGAACTCATGATCTTGAGATCAGGGGTCACATGCTCTACTGACTGAGCCAGGCAGGTGCCCCCTGTGTATAACTTTTGACCCCCCAAACACTTAACTACTAGTAGCAGCCTACTATTGATCAGAAGCCTTACTGATAACATAGTCAATTAACACATATTTTATATGTATTAGGTGACTGTATTCTTATGATACAGTATAATAGTATGATAATGTAAGATCAAACAGAAAATGTTACTAAGAGAATCATAAGGATGAGAGAATATACTTACAGGACTGTACTGTAGAAAATCTGTGTTTAAATGGACCCACGAAGTTCAAACCCATGTTGTTCAAAGGTCAACTGTACATACGCTTTGTGAAAGGAGACCCCCATCAACTTAATTAACATACCCAACCATTTCACATAGTTTACCTTTCCGTGAGCGTGAGAACATTAAAGACTTACTGTCTTAGCAGGTTTCAATGATACAACACAGGGTTAGCAACTATAATCACCATGTTTCACATTAGAACCTCAGAACTTACTTATTTGATAACTGAAAGTCTGTACCTTTTTACCAACCTCTTCCTATTTTCCCCATTCCTCCAATCCCTGGCAACCACTTTTCTATTCTCTGTTTCTGTGAGTTTTAATTTCTTTTTTAGCTCTGTGTTGTTGCAAATGAAAGAATTTCCTCCTTTTTTTAAAACTAAACAATTTTTCATTGTATATATACGCCACACTTTCTTTATGCATTCTTCTATCAATGGACACTTAGGTTGCTCCCATATCTTAGCTATTGTAATAATGCTTCCAACGAACATTGAGAGTACAGATATTTCTTTGAGATAATTTTTCTATTTTCTTTGATATATACCCAAAAGTGGGATTACTGGATCATGTGGTAGTTCTATTTTTAATTTCTTGAGGAACTCTATACTGTTTTCCATAGTGACTATTCCAATTTATATCCCCCCCCACCAACAGTGTCCAAGCGTTCCCTTTTCTCCACATCCCCACCAGCAATTGTTATCTCTTATCTTTTTGATGATAGATATCCTAACGGGCGTGAAGTGATATCTCATTGTGGTTTTGATTTGCATTTTCCTGATGATGAGTGATGTTGAGCACCTTTCTATCTACCTGTGGCCATTTGTAGGTCTTCTTTGGAAAAACGATGGGTTGTTTGTTCTATTTTGCTTTTTGCTATTGAGTTGTATGACTTCCTTGTATATTTGGGATATTAACCTCTTACCGAACAAGTAGTTTACAGATATTTTCTTCCATTCCATAGGTTGCCTTTTGGTTTTGTTGACGGTTTCCCTTGCTGGGCTGAATCTTTTTAGTTTGATGTAGTCCCACTTGTTTCAAGACTGCTTTGGCTATGCAGAATCTTTCGTGGTTCCATATGTTTTAGATTATTTTTTTATTTCTCAGAAAAATTCCAGTGGAATTTTGCATTAAATCTGTAGATTGCTTTGGGTAGTATAAACATTTAAAAATATTAATTTTTCTAATCTGTGGACATGGGATATCTTTCCATTTATTTGTGTCTTCTTTAATTTCTTTTATCAATGTCTGGAGCTTTAAAATTGTCAAAGAAATGTCTAGTTATTTCATTATATCTAATTATTTTCTTAGACTGACTCATTCCCAAGAGGATTTGTGGTGACTTATGAAATGCGGAATGTACAAGATACACACACACACACACACACACACACACAAATCCCAAATACACAACAACTGACAATAACAAAACAAAATAAATGGTGATTTCCCAATTGAACTAAGAGAAAATCAGTGTAAGTAAATTGAAATATTGGAGAAACATTGGGTTAAAGGAAGATTTAGAAAGTTAGAGTAGCAAAAGCATACCATAAGAGCTATATTCTATAAAGATGTATGGTCACAAATTTAGATCTGTTCTGATTAGTTTAGCAGGGATCAAGATTTGTCCCACAATTCACAGCAGAAGTACCATAAAAGCAAAAATTGCTGCTTGAAAGAAGCAAAACTGTTCTTGGTACTGAGACAGCAGAAATTTCTTCTGTGAGTCTTTTGAGGCAATAATAAAATTGGTGTTAAGATAAATAAATATCCACTTCATTATCAGAGTTAACACGTGTAGTAACTTGAATACAAGAGCTTTGTCAAGAGGACATTTACAGGGGCGCCTGGGTGGCTCAGTCGTTAAGCGTCTGCCTTCGGCTCAGGGCGTGATCCTGGCGTTCTGGGATCGAGCCCCACATCAGGCTCCTCCGCTGGGAGCCTGCTTCTTCCTCTCCCACTCCCTCTGCCTGTGTTCCCTCTCTTGCTGGCTGTCTGTCTCTCTGTCAAGTAAATAAAATCTTAAAAAAAAAAAAAAAGAGGACATTCAGAAATCCCCTTGTTTTCCCTCGTTTTCTGATTATGCCGGGTATTCCCATATGACAGACTAAATAAGTCTGCTATATGGGAAATTTCCTGTAGAGTTACTTTGCTGTAGAGTTACTTTCCTGTATACTTTCCTGTGAAGATGAGGGATGTGGCTTCTTGGGAGCACCAGAAGGTAAATAGAGAACTTCCCAACATCTAGCCTAGTCCCAGGAGCTCTGGCTTAGGAGATGGCTCTGACCAGTGCTCTTTCTGTCATGCCCCAAGGACACAGATAGTTGGTTACAGTACTGCAGGAGACCTAAGTTGTCCGGGGCAGCAAGCTGCTGCAGACCTCTTCTACTCAATAAGCCAACTTTCCATCTGTCTGTTGCTTCTGACATTCTGCTTAGGCCTTGGTTTCCATGAGACCCTCCATTCTAATGGTCCCCAAACCTCTTCTGGGGCTTCCACTGCATGTCATCTGTCTGGACTTAGAGTTGTTGGCATGTTGTTCAGTATCAGCATCTCCCATGAGCTATGAGATATAGGCGCTCTTCCCTTCAGGGCGAAGGTCTGAACTGAACTCAGAAACAAATGCTCCCAGCTTCTTGGAGACTCGCTACACTTTTCACTAGCTGATAAGTTCCCTTAAGACTCACCAAAACTCAATCTGATGTACAAGGGACTGTTTTGCACTTTTCCTGAAGTGCAGCCAAGACTATCACATCAAACTTAAGGGCTCTGACCTTCGCTTCTTTGGGACAAGGACTGTAGCCATGGTTTTCCTCCCGTTTGTTTGGAGGTCTCGTACTGTACAACTTCTGCCGTCACCCCCAACTAATTCAGTTATTTCATATCCAAGAAGACTCATCAAGCCTACATCCCATCTGCCCACCCACGTAGGCCAGGACATTCTCAAATTCAATGAGTTAGGCAGTCAATAAATATTTCTTGGATGTCTTCTGTATGCCAGGCAAAACGGTGATAAACTGACTTAGCATTTTCCTTAATAGAGTATGTTCAAGTAAAACTTTCAATGGATAAGCAGATTTGACTCTCCCCGGGACCTCACTAGATGTAGAATTTCAGAATGGAATATTCTTCCACTTTTCCTTTGGTCTCTGATTTAGTCAATTTCACCTGATTGATTGTAATTGGATAGGAGCATATAATGTCTTTTAAAATATTGCAGCAAATATGTCATAGCTTTTTTATAGTAACATTTTCCCCTGCTTGTTAACTCTTACTGATGGTGAATTTTTCTATCCAGCTCATATCCCTTCTCATTCCTGAGGCCTGTTTCTTTTCCATCTGACTCAGTAAATGAGGACGAACAACTCAATGTCCTTTACAGAGAGCAGTGGTTAAGAACAAGTGTGCATTGTGGCCAGGATTAGAATCCAGGCACTGGGAATGACCTTGGTAGCTTACTCATCTTTACTAAGACTTAGTTTCCTCATGTGTAAAATGGGTGAAAATGTTCGCACCTCTCTCCCTCATGAAATGAAAGCGGTCAGTAAATGATCTTCATTATTATTACTTAATAGCAATCATAGCTTTCTTTTTTTTCCTTTTTTTTTTTTTTAAGATTTTATTTATTTATTTGACAGAGAGAGCTAGAGAGCACAAGCAGGGGAAACAGTAGAGGGAGAGGGAGAAGCAGGCTCCGGGCTCAGCAGGGAACCCAGTGCAGGGCTTGGTCCCAGGACCCTGGGATCATGACCTGAGCCCAAGGCAGACACTTAACCATCTGAACCACACAGGAACCCCAATCATAGCTTTCTAAAACTAATATGGATCTTAGAAGTCATCTATTTATACATAGTTGATAGCATCTTTTGACATAAATTTTTCCCCAAACTGAATAAAAGGTTTCCAACTGCACTGTGCATACAGACCTGACTGCACAAATTGCTTTAAATAGTTCAGGTTGAAGAATATTGGAGACCTAAGTAGGTTAAAAATTAAGCTTGGATTTGGCACCTATTGAAATAATGTTTCCTGACAAAGCTCTAAGGAAAATAAAAATAGCTATAAAAGAGTCTTTTACACCAAGCTGATTCATATCCTAGTTAAAAGCGATCACAGTGTTTATGCCTGTCATTAACCTGGTTTCCATTTCAGACAGGGAATGGCTTGAATAAGAAATATTTTCATCCGTCTCTCTTCTCACTTGGCATTGCATAGGACATTACAAGGCTGGACTGGGACTGTGCCAGGGGGGTCCCAGAGAAACAACGGGCTGGCATCTAATTCACACTAAGGAGTCGAGGGGAGAATCGGTAGAAGTTGAAATGGGAGGTACCAGAGACTAAGGGCTTGGTTATGGAATATAATGGAGGTTAAGGAGCCAAGTGTCTTAGTCCGTTTGTGTTAAATGGAGGCTGGAAGCTGGGAAGTCCAACATCAAGTCACCCGCGGATTCTGCGTCTGGTGAGGGTCTGTTTCATGGTTAAGATGGCTGTCTTCTCACTGTGTCATCACATAGCAGAAAAAGGGAGGGAGCTCTCTGAGGTCCCTTTTATAAGGGCACAAACGCCATTCATTGAGGATTTCACCCTAATCATGTAATCACTTCCCAATGGCCCCATCTCCAAACACTATCACATTAGAGATTAGGTTTTAACAAGTGAATTTGGAGGGGGATACAAACATCCAGTCTATAACACCAAGTCTCTAAGAAAGCAGGCCATCTAATGGGTTTCCATGAAGTTGGACTATTTCAATCAGATTTTATTCTTTTTTTCTTGATATCAGAGTTTATTCTTAACAATGACATAGGTCATCTCAAGGCTATTTTTACTGGGCTCACATAGGTCTGTTGAATCATGGCTGTGAATGATCTGAAAGATCAACCTACCTCCTGGGAAGGGGGAGATACTTTCTAAAAGGTACTTCAAATAAGCCAGCAATAATCAGTGTTCATATCCAGTTTAAGAATCAACTGTCAAGAAAAAACTACTAGAATGATCGAATCAGGAGGAACTTCAGCTTTCCTGTCTCTGTAGCATCCCTCAAAAGAAAAATTCAGAGATGGCCAGTGTCCGGAATGCCATTTTGTTGTTATTCGGTTTATTAAAAGATAGGTATTTTCCTATATATTGAGTTGCAATCTGCTTCCCTGTGACTCTGTACGCCCCATGAGTCTGTATGTCTTTGTTAGTGGGAGGAGGTAGATGACTACAGTGGTGCTTGGAAACATCCTTCTGTTCATATTCTTCCTTTTCTTCATAGCCTACCTGGCATCTCCTGAAAGAACTTTGAAGGTCAAGACAAGAGGGGATACCACGTACTTTATACAAAGTTTGGGACTGATGTCCATTTTCTTTCCGCTTTTTTCCCCCTAAAATTCTGATAAAATACACATTAAAAAGTTTGCCATTTAACCATTTTCAAGTGGACAGTTCAGTGGTATTATACAGATTCAAGTATTGTACAACCATCACCACTACCGTCTCCAGAATTCTGTTCATCTTGCAAAACTGAAACTCTGTACCCAACAAACCTATCTCCTCATCCCCCAGCCCTGGCTCCTGATCGCTACCATTCCATCTATATGATTTTGACTATTTTAATACCTCATATAAGTGGAATAAGACAATATTTGTCTTTTTGTGACTAAAATAGTACAATGTTATTTCACTTCTCATAATGTCCTTAATTTTCATCCATTTTATTTATTTATTTGAGAGAGAGAGGGAGAGAGAGAGAGAGTGAGAGAGTACAAGAGGGGGCAGGGGCAGAGGGAGAAGCAGACTCCCTGCTGAGAGGGGAGCCCATTGCGGGACTCAATCCTAGGACTCGGGCATCATGACCTGACCGAAGGCGGACGTTTAACTGACTGAGCCACCCGGGCTCCCAGTTTTCATCCATGCTATAGCATATTAGAACTTCCTTCCTTTTTAGGATGGAATAATTGTCTACTGTGCATATATAGATCACATTTGGCTTTTGTATGTTTGTTTTCTTTTAAATTTTGTACCAGAAAAGGAAGAATCAGAGAATTCAAGGTCCAGATGGAACCTCAAAGGATGATCTTTAATGGGGTATAAACATACACACACAAAAAGCATCAGAAAAATGACATGGATAGAACCACAGTGACATACCGGTCATAGATTTGTTACAGTTTAAAAAGGCGGACATCACCAAGCGTTATTAAGATGTTGATCAATTGGAACTCTGATATGTTGCTGATAAGGATGTAATTTGGCAAAATCCAGTTGGAAAACTGTTTAACAGAATCCACTACAGCTGAACATGAAACTTACGGCTCAACAATTCCACTCCTAAGTATAAATCCAACGACTCTGTATATGTGTGCACTAAAAACATTGATGAGCGCGTTCACAGAAGTACTATTCATCATGGCCCCAAACTAGAAACTACCAGAATGTCCAACGGTGGAATAGAGGAATAAATGAATGGTATGTTCGTGCACTGAAATACTTTATAGCAACGAAAATGAACAAATTGATGCTCTTCGCAATAGCATGACTGAGTCATAACGAATCACACACATAATGAATCACAAATATAGAGCAGCCAAGTAGAAAAGAACACATGGTGCATAATTCTATTTACGTGAAGGGCAAAAACTGGCGAAACTGATCTACAGGAATAGAAGCCAAGATACTGGTCAACTTTCAGGAGCTGGGAAGTACTGGGAGGAGAGAATGAGGAGGGCTTTTGAGGTTTTGGTAACATTTTATTTGATCTGGATGTTTGCTGTGCAGGTATGTTTAAATTCGGAAAATTAGTTCAACTGTATATTGAAATATGTGCACTTTTCTGTAGGTATGTTTCTTAGAATAACAACATATGCTTTAAATATGATGGCCATGAATTTTAAATACTATGCATGTTATACGTAAGTATTCATAGAACATGTGTAATTATGCATATAGTATGTGAGTGGTAGGATTTTCGAATGTTTGTGACACTGTTTTTCAATGTTACTTGTGCAATAGGTAATTAAAACCAAATAGAGACTATTTCTTATACTTATTTGCCTCCCAGTGGATCTAAATATTTGAAGGAGATGCCTTAGACAGTGGAATGGAACGGGAACGAGCTAGCCATGGATGATAGCTAGAGCAGAAGATCATGAAAAACGTAAGAATACCCATTTTTAATACAAAAATATATCCATGCTTACCTCGTGAGCTATTGGAAGGAAACCTCTTCTTATCTAAGAATCATAGGACTTGAATTATGGGAAGAGTCTTACAGTTTACTGAATTCACCTCCTGTTTTTGTAGACATGATCGAAGTTACAGCGTCATGCAGTTTAATGATGGCGGGATCAGGATAGGGAATCAGGTTTCCCCATTCCTAGTCCAGGGCTCTTCTTTCGAATCAGCTACTTGTTGCCTCTGGTTTTCTTCAAAGCTGTGACAGAGGCTAGGGCCCAGTGCCAAAAAGGCACACCGCGCAGATAGTTTGAGAAAGTTACCAATTACTAGACTCCTCTGAACTCACACAGCTTTGCAAAGTGATTTTGCGATTTCTCCTTTAAGACGTGGCGTCTCTTCCTGCCCCCTTAAACTGGCTTTAACCATGTGACTTGCTTTGACCAATAGAATGAGGCAGAAAACCATGCTGTGCCGGTTGTGAGCTTGGGCTTCCAGAAACTGTGAGCAACTTAGCTTTGTCTCTCGGAAGCCTGCCGGCCATCAGGTCAACGAGCGTGGGCTTCTTGGAAGATGGAAGACCACGTGGAGCAGAGATGAGTTGTTCCAGCCCCTCACAGATTCGGTCACTGACCGTGGATACCATAGCTCAGCTGAGACCAGAGCTTGAGACCAACTGTTGACCCACAGAACTGGGAGTGAAATAAATATGTCTTAAGCCACCACGTTTTAGGATGGCTTATGGCGCATCAAAAGTGAACGGGCACATCATATCAACTGACTGTTTTAAGCTTTGTCTCATTTATCAGTGGCATTGCAAATTGGTGTCCTTTTCTTCCCATTTTAAATGAGAGAACCTCTTAGAATGAAAGAGAGCCATGTTAAAGAGGGAAAAGAGATTTGGCACTTAGGGCCTGGACGCTTGCCCCCTTTCCCAGTAAGACCTACTGGGGACATTTGACATTACGTAGCACTCTGATGTCAATTCATTTTTATTCTCTTTCTCACTCAAGACGAATAGATCCAAATATTGTACCTTACCTACCATTATCACCCCTCAGGGGTGAGATGGATCGTCCCCCTTCAGAACCCTTCTTATTAGGGTTGCTCGTCATTGTAAAGGAGTGTCACTTGTGACCGGTCAAGCTGTGGTTAGAAGTTCAACACTCCATCCTCGGAAGCACTTCGCTGGTTTGGCAAATGCCTCGCAGAGATGTCCTCTGTTCTTGTGGACAAGCTAAGGTGTGTTTCTTTCAAGAGGAGTAACTATTCATTCTGACCTTTTCCTGCTATTCTGCCCGCTCCTAGAGCGCTGTGTGTGCTCTGATGGGGACCATGGCCCTAAGCCAGAGGGAGGGAAGTCTCACCATATTGTTGTCAGAGTAGATAAGCAGTGGGGCACATGAAAGGGAAATGCTCCAGGATTTGTGGGCTGCTTCGGCTCGGAGACGCTCTCTTCTGATCCAGCTAACGGGGACGAATGGAAGCATAAAACCCACGCTCATTAGTGACTCTCAGGCTCCCAGCACCCTGGTGGGAGGGTGGCTGAGCAACCAGCCAGCTTAGTGCTTTGTGCTTTCTCCTTTAAAACACACTCACATGCACACACACACACACGTACACACGACACTGTCTCACTTCAAAGGTGTGACAGCTTTCAGGAGTAGGGCTGCTGCTATACAGAATTAATGAAAACTGGTTACCAGTGGTTTTGGTTCCCATACCTCCCCCCCCCCCATCTTCATAGCTTCTTGATTTTATTTCCACTCCACAAACCAGTATCGGACACCTCATGTGTGTAAGGCAAGGTGCTAAGTACTACCATGAGGGCACAGAGGGCGACAATCAAGAGCCTGTAAGGTAGCAAGCATCTATGAAACAGTACAGCAATATGTGTAAGCAAAGAAATGAATTATAAAAGTTGTTTTTCAAGGAGGAAATGTCAGGGTGAATCAGAACCCCGTGCATTCTTTGCACGGGAAATCCTTAACTCGGCTGGTATGTAGACTCTCGATTCTCTTGCCAATTGTAATGGTTTTTCTCCATACTTATTGCCTGGAAACGTCGTTCTCAGCCAGTTAACTCTGACACTGATAGGTTGATCCAACAGGGTGGGAGCTCTCTGGAGCCAGGGTGTCATTGCACTAGACGATGCCCGGAACGAGGAGTGATTAGAACCAGAGGGGGGAAGCAGACCCCGTCTGAGAGGCCCTGCAGAAGAAGGAAACTTAGAGAAGCGGAATTGCTTACCTGACAGATACTCTGGAGGGAGGGGCTGACACTCTCTTTAAAGTTTGCTTTGCTTTTGCCTTTCTGCCTTTCACTCAAGTTACATGCTTCCCTTTCCCACTAAGGGTGTCACAATCGGGCTCTTCTGCAGGTGGTATAATGCTCTTGAGATGCTCTCTCCTCTTCTCATTTGCTAAATTACTTCAGAATCCTCCTGGGACTAACTCAGCCCCAGGTAGATCAGGATGAATTAGAAAAACAGAAGAAAAACACCACACCGCTTTTAACATCTCACTTTTCCACCCTGCCTGGTCCCTCCCCCACCAAGAAAAGGCTGAATCCCTATTTCTGGTGATGCACTCAAGTTGATTAGGACAACGGGTGGGTGGGCAGGTGGGTGCGTCTTATGAGAAGAAAGGCAAGAAGGTTGATGGAATCTTGGAAGCTCTGGGGAGGCTCCCCCAAACTGAGAAGGAGTTGAAGTACTGAGGCTAACTGACCCCCTGTTACTGCACAGTGCTCCAGGGAGTTGCGAGAATCTCAGAGGGGAAGAGCCAGCTTGACCATGTTTTCAGTAGCTTCCAGAATGAGCAGTCTCCACGCCACAGCTTGGCCCAGCAGCGCTGAGGTGACATGTCTTCTTTGACTCTTTCTAGGGGAGCCATTGACAATATTGTCTTTGGACTGGTCACCTAGTGGGTAGGTGAATGGTGCTTTCTGAAGTTTACCGTAGCACCCCTGTTAGGGACCCCTGGACAATGAGCAGTCGGCGGAAACCAGTCCCATGAGTTACTGCTCCAGGCTTCCTCAGACCCTTGACACTTCCTTAAGATTCCCGGGGACGGGGGGGTGGGGGAGCACTAGTCAGAATCAGTTTCTCTACAACCCAGCAGGATGGGTGCTTAAAGGAGGCAAAATTTTATGTATCAAAGTCAAATAATGTTATATTATTTCACCGTCCTTTTAAGTTTTTCATTAGAACAAAATTCAGAACTACCGCATAGGAATTCCAAATGAACTTTTGTTTGCATTTTGGCTGCTGATTCAGAACAGGTGCCCATGGGCTAATGACGAACTCAGAGTCATGACCATCCATTTGCATAGCCCCCCAAAAGAAACACAAACTGGGGTACCGAGGTGGCTCAGTCAGTTAAGCGTCTGACTCTTGGTTTTGGCTCAGGTTATGATCTTAGGGTCCTGGGATCGAGCCCTGCGTGGGGTTCCGCGGTCAACACGGAATCTACTTGTCCCTCTCCCTCTTCTCCTCCCCTCGCTTGTACTCTCTCCCTCTAAAACATATAAATAAAATCTTTTTTTTTTTTTAAGAAACAAACCATCTGGGGGGAAATGAGGTGTAAGGAAGGCAAAAACATGGATGAAAATTAAACAGTGTGGCTTTCAGAACTGAGTCCGCATTTTTCCTAGGATATCACATACTATTGATGTTGCTGCAGCTCACGATTTTCGGATGTTCTTTTTAAAAAATTAGATATCACAAACCTAGTTGGAGCCGAGCATATGAAGAACGTATTTGCCAAGGGCGCCGTAACTCGGGGTGGGTGTGAAGTGATTACAATAGCTGCAGCAGGGCGAATGGCTACAACCAGGCAGATTTTATGATACAATTTGGATTTTAACTTCCTTTTGTAGTTAATCCACAGGCCATCTGTTTAACAACTTTCTCCATTTATTTCTGATTAGTTCACCTTCCTAAACACAGAGGGGCAGCACAGGTGATATACATTCATCTTTTTGATTTTGTTAGACGCTCAAGCTAGTGATTACAGGATGCAGGGCTGGGTCCCCGCCACCCCCAAGCTAGCTGTGCCTTTGTAATTCTTTAGGTTAGCCTGAAATACACACTTCCTCCTGACTGAGGAAAGAGATTTCTGCAAGCAGATGTCTCTGCCCTAGAGGCTGACCGACAAGCCAACAATGAAAACCATTACCCGTGATCCCTGTGTTCCGATGGGGCACAAAAGAGCAAGGGGGTGGAGGGGTTTACTGAAGTGAGCAGGAGCTGGGTCTGGCAGATTCTTCTACAACCAGCTTTCTCAAGACTGGCACTCCTGCCATTTCTAGTGAGATCATTCTTTGATGGGGGACCTGCCCTGTGTATTGCTGAACGTTTAACAGCATCCTTGACCTCTACTCACTAGGTGTCATAAGCAGCCCCTTGACCTAGTTATTTTAACAAAAATGTCTCCAGACATTTCCTGGGGGCAAAGTCACCCCCAGTTGAGGTTCACTGTTCTATTGCAAGTCTCCCAATCCCAAGATCAGTTGCAAACTATGTTGTAAGGCCCAGTAAAGCCCGGATATATTTATCCCTCTAAAAATGTTGCTGGTAGTTGCAGACCAAGGTGTTTCTTGAATGGGGCGACAGTGGTGATATAACAGCTGTGGGAATGAAGTGCTTCCGAGATGCCTTTTCTCTGATCCAGCCTGCAGGGGCTTCCAGGGATGGGCCAGCCATGGTGGCGATGCGTCCGAGGAAACACTGGGCTCTGCTTGCTCTCTGTCATTCTAAGGGTTCCTCAAAGTCTGGCCACACCCGTCACCCACCTTTTTTTGTTCCTTCACCTACATTTGTCCCAAATGGCAGAAGGACACCACATCTCATGGGACGAATGTATTTTGCTGACCATTTCAACCAAGGACATCACACAAAGAATATTTAGTGCCTAGCCTTATAGGAGTGAAACTCAATTGGAGGTGCTAGTTAGAAAAACTAGAATCCAGTGTCTCCCCATTTCTTAAAAATTTTTTTTTTTAATTTTCATTTGTGTTTATTCTACTTTCTCCACTGTCACATCTGTCCAAAGAAGGAACACATTCAGTCTCGTTGGAATTTCCTAGTCTGCTAGCAATGGCTGTCTTTGGCACCAATAAATAAGATTAAAAAGAAAGCTGAGAGAAGAAGGGGGATTTATACCAAATGACAGTTGGGATGATGCCCTTTCCTGAAGACTAAGTAAAATAAAAAGACTAAATAAAATGATTCTCAGAGGAGCAGTTGGGCTGTTGTTTTGTCTTTGACTTTGACTTCCCCTAGAGCTGGCCTTCTCTCCATACTCCATCTCAAATGTTCTGTGGAGCCAGGCTTGGGTCAGTGGTTCCCAGGCTTAGCTGAGCGTATATTCACCTAGGGAGCTTAGGAGAAATCATTAGGACCTAGTTCTAATACCGTTTGGGGTGTGGGATCTGTGAATATGTATATTTCACAACCTCCTCCGGCTATTCTGACAAGCAGCCGCTTTGGAGTCCTCTGGACTAGATCGCGATGATGACCAGGATGAAAGCTACCCTGTATGGGACTCTTACGATGCTCCAGGCGCGTGCTAAATACCATCCTCGCGTTAGCTCATGTCATCCTCATCACAACCCCCATGGCTTAGTTATGGCTTCCATTGGAGAGGGAGAAACTGAGGCTGGAGTTGGAGGAGCATTCCAAAACAGGACTGCATCTGAAGTTGGAGTTTTTAACCATTTCGCAAGTTTCCCTTCCTGCCCTGGTTTGAACTGTGACAGGGAACAGGGAAGGAAACAGACCGATGAAGGGGAGGAGGTGTCTCCGAGAGCATCTGCAATTTCTGTAGAACTCTGAGTCCAGGCCCGCTTCTCAGAGTCAAGGCTCCGGGAGGCTGGCAGGAGCCTTTGGGCGTCGGCTTGATGGCTTGATCGTTGCCCCGTCTCAGACTGGGGAGTCTTGCAGCTTCGTAAACATGGCATGCAGGCTACAAGAACTGCTGGGGGGCGGGGTGGGGGGAGAGGGCTCATAAAAATGATACTTTTACTGAGCACCAGAAAGAACATTTTCGTCTTTAAATATGCAGAGACACTACAGCAAGTATCACAAATTCATTCTGGTGATGCAACCAACAACACTTAATTATCAGCTCCACAAGCAAATTAGGTGAGAAAATTACTTGTCTTTTTATATTTATTTTATTTCTAAAAGAATTCAAAGAAGATAACGATTTAACTACCACTACCACAGCATATTACACACAGATTGCTTCTCTCCTTCACCCCCTCTCCCACCTCCCCCCACCCTTTTTAAGCCACAGATGCACGTGTTCTTTTGTTTTGCTCTTTGCGTGGACCTCCTGGAAGAGTTGTTGAGGTCCCATTTCTTGAGGAACCCATTGGGTCTGTTGGAAAGCTGAGGCAGAGACCATTTGTGGGGGGTTTAAGTAGCAGTAGAATCCTGAGTGTATCTACCTGAATGTATCTATTTACAACCCCAGTGCCCGCCCACAGGAGGCTACTTTCCTCAGAGGACTTTGAGCTGCCCCACTCACACTGTTCACCAGAGGTGGCTTTGGGATGCCGTTTGCATATGTCACGAATGCCAACTGACAGTCTCCCAAGTACTCACTCCATACTTTCTCTGACCAATGGGACATTGTGTGAGGGTTGAAGAGGCTCCCATGGTCTTAGGGAGCCCAACGAATTAATTCGCTCATGGTGACAGGCAGGACAAAAGGTCCACGGCTCCGCATTAAAGCCACATCCTCCTTCACTTTCTCACACATCACTTGTCTCTGTTCCAAAGGGTTCATTCTGAGATGCTTCTGGAAGGGAAGTGAGGTTCTCCTCCTTAATATTCTCTGAAAGCAGTGATGTTTCAGCTATTTTACTAAATATGTCGGGAACAGTTAATGAGCTTGGTTTTTTCTTCTAGTTTCCCTGTTATAAACCTCCATGCTCTCCAGTCTGCTCAGTGTGTGGCCACGCAGAGATGCAAGGGATCCGGCTCCAGGCCTCTGGGTCCTTCCAAGGCAGCAGCCGGTGTTCCCTCTAAACCCTTGCTGGCCCTACCAGCAGTTATGCCTTCAGCAATTTCGGTTCTCCAGCTCCAAAAATGAGAAGAACTGGGGATTCTAGAGTTTCCAGAATGAGACGGGCAACACAACCAAGTGCGTTGAGCCAGGAAGGGATTATGTGAACTGGCAGGCACGTGCCCCATCTGTAGGGGAAGCCGACCTGCACACTGTTAGACTGCTGTCGTGTGGGAACATGGACCAGGTTGCCAGATCTTTCCATACAATTTCAGCAATCTGATGTTCACAGTAACTGCCGTAATTTTTTAAATATTAGCAAACAAGTCAAGTTTCAGAAAAAAATATTTTGTGGGCCCACCAAAACAAGTCTACAGGCCAGATACGGTCTGAGGCTCAGCAGTTCGCAACCTTCTGCTCTCGTTCAATTCCCTCCTTCTAAGGATGGTTCTCCCAGAGGGTACAGGTTACTCAGCTAGCCAGGAATAAGAACCAAGATCTGGTGTCCAAACCATGGGGTCAAACATTCTTTCCTTTTTCTTTTACTCTTAATTCTGTTCATTTTCACCAGTTCAAAGATTTGTTTTGGCCAGTGGTAATTGGATGCTTTCCCTATGCAAAAAACTGTGCTAAGTGTTTGAAACTACCAGAGAGTTAAACAGAACAACTACTCTTCCCCCAAAAGATTGGTACTTCTCCTGAAAAAGGAGAATTAAGATTAATAGTGTCTCCTCGGGGTGCCTGGGTGGCTCAGTCGGTTAAGCTTCTGACTCTTGGTTTCTGCTCAGATCATGATCTCAGGGTCATGAGATCGAGCCCTGCTTGGGGCTCCGTGCTCAGCCCAGAGTCTGCTTGAGATTCTTTCTTCCTCTCCCTTTGGCCCTCCCCTCCCCCTCTCTAGAATAAATACATAAATCTTAAAAAAAAAAATAGTGTTTCCTCTGTGCCAGGCATTTTATACTCAGCATTTCAAGGAATCTTCAAAAACTGCTGTGAGGTCAGCATTGTTCACGATCTTCTTCCAGCCAAGATACTACAGATCAGGGAGATTAAGTAACTTGCCCAGGGTCACACAACTAGAAAGAAACAAAGCTGAGAGTTAAACCCAGGTCTGACTCCAGTGTCCGTGCTTTTCATTCCCTTTTTTTTCTTATTGAAAATTGTGAGTGTTCAATAATGAAACATGAAAATATACAGAAATGGCATTATTTAACACTGTTAATATGTTTCTTTGCTTTTTCTTCTAGACCCTGCAATAATCGAGGAACCCAAACACAGCATTTAAGCATGCATGCAAAAAGAATGCTATCCACTGTGTGGAAAATACAATGTAAAGAATATGCGAACTTGCTGGAACCACATGCAGACGCCGGAGTGAGGATAAGCTTGGTTAAGGAAAGCTGAATGGAGGAGGTGAGCTTTGAGTTGGGCCTGAATGCGTACAACTGACAAGGACCGGTGTTGGGTTGGGTGTTCTCAGCTTCTGAACAAACCAGGCAAAGGAAATCTGTTTTGCCTACTCTCTAAATATAGCCCGCGATGACTCAGAAACTAAGGGTGGTTGTGGTAGAGGTGGTTTAAAATCATACAGCGAGAGGTGCTCCTTGAAGCTGGCCTGCTCCCCAGGAGTGGGGATGAAAGCCCGCTGGGATTCCATGACTTTCCCGGGATCGCAGCGACCCAGGCACCCTGGCTCTGAGCACACCAGGCTTCCCGGGCAGCACCCACCTCCTTGCTGCGTGGCCCCAGCTCTCTCACACTGATTCAAAGCTCCCATTTCCGTCTCGAATTGACTTCGTTCCTCCATAAGCATCAAACATTTGACATTTATCATAAAAGGTCTGAGCTATTCGTCTGACAATTAAACATCCTCTGGGGCTATGCTGAAGGGTTGGTATTTATGTTTGTGCTTTTACTTTTTTTTCTTGTTAGTAACCCTTCCTTTGCCTCAACGTTCTAAAACAGCGGTAAAATGTCTGTTTTCCTCTAAACTGGTTCAGGCCGTGCGAAAGATTGGTTCAAGGAAGAAGCCCTATTTATTTTATTTTCATTCATGCCACGTAGATTTTTTTCTTTTCTTTCCTTTTCTTCTTTTTCTTTTCTTTTCTTTTTCCCAGGGAGCACAGTGTCTTTAGTTAACAGTTCCTGATTCCAGGGGCGCCTGGGTGGCACAGCGGTTAAGCGCCTGCCTTCGGCTCAGGGCGTGATCCCGGCGTTATGGGATCGAGCCCCACATCGGGCTCCTCTGCTGGGAGCCTGCTCTTCCTCTCCCACTCCCCCTGCTTGTGTTCCCTCTCTCGCTGGCTGTCTCTATCTCTGTCAAATAAATAAATTAAAAAAAATCTTAAAAAAAAAAAATAGTTCCTGATTCCAGTTTCTACTTACGATGATTTCACAGATGGTTAGGATATCCAAGGACGAGCATTGATGAGTAATTCCCTGACAAATCACTGGCGAGGGGAATCAGTGTCTCCGTCGTAAATGTGTTACATGAGACTTTTTAAAGAGTTCAAGGTGAGTATATTTCTTTATACCAATTATGCAGAAAACCAGGTTGAATTAAGAGGTGAGTGATAATCATTGAAGATTTGTGGACGCCCCCGGGAAAAGACATAGGCGTTTTCATTTTGATGGAACTTGCTTTAAAATTTATAATAGAAATCAACAATTGGTTAAGTGATGGTTTAATGAGGAAGTTGTATTTTCAGTAGGAAAGACACACTGCATTTCTTACAAAAAGATTTATTTATTTATTTGGGGGGAAGGGGCAGAAGGTGAGAGAATCCTCAAGCCAACTCCCTACTGAGTGTGGAGCCCTTCGTGGGGTTCAATTCCAGGACCCTGAGATCAGGACCTGAGCTGAAACCAAGAGTCAGCCACTCAACCAACTGAGCCACCTGGGCACCCCCATATAATGCATTTTTAATCCAGCTTCCCATGCCTAAGGGAAGGAAGCCCAAGTGTTTTAAGGAAAGGAAATTGCCTGTGTTTTCCATCTCCTGGTGGGAGCTACCTACTTAAAGACCGGATTCTAGGAAGAAATAAATAACCTCTAGAGGACTAGCCTTGGAAAGGGCCTAAGTGATGGTAAGTCTCAGATCGACATTCCTTCGTGTTGCCAGTTTCGGTACATTAAAATTAAAGCCATGCCATCCAGCCTTTGACAGGATGTGATCTGCACGAAGCTGGAATCTTCCTTGGCTTCATTCGCTGCTGTAGCTCAGGTGCCTAGACCAGTGCCTGGAACACAGCAGGCTCTCATAGGTGCGTGGTGCTTCAAGGAATGAATGCTCGGGGGCCAAGATCAAGGCAGCATTGATAATTTCTGCTATTGAAAACCTCACTGCCAAGTTTCTTCATTATTATTATTACTTTTTGCTTTTGCAAAAAATGTTCCCCCTTATCAGTACATGAATTATGTATATTCTAAAAAATGTTAACCTTGGTGAGTGTTACCCAGTTTCTATTCTGTTTCCCTAAGGCTAAGGGCCTGATCTTTTCAGCTTACACTATGAAATGTTCACCACAGGATAAAGGGATATGGAGGCATAATAAATTCCACTTGGTGATAAAATAATAAAATCAAAATTAAATCCTGACTAAAATAATTAAATTAAGTCCTGGTTTTTAAAAAATTAGGAAAATCCCAGGACTGCCTACAGCAGCAATTATGACTTACTGGTTATTATCACCAGTTATGAGATATTTTCCATGTCTTTAATTGTTAAAAATAACTACAGCAAACATTTACTAATTTTTACTGTGCACACACATAGCGCTAAGCGTGAATTATTATTATTATTTTTTAAGATTTTATTTATTTATTTGACAGAGATAGAGACAGGCAGTGAGAGAGGGAACACAAGCAGGGGGAGTGGGAGAGGAAGAAGCAGGCTCCCAGTGGAGGAGCCTGATGCGGGGCTCGATCCCATAACGCCGGGATCACGCCCTGAGCCGAAGGCAGACGCTTAATGACTGAGCCACCCAGGCGCCCCTAAGCGAGAATTATATACATGATTTTATTCAAACTTCACAGCAGCCATTTAGAGGTAAGGAAGTGTAGACTCTGAGAGGGCACCTGCCCAAGGCCACCTGACTGGAAAGGGCTACAGTGGGGATTCAGGCTCAGCCAACCTGGCTCCAAAACCCAATTCTAAACAGCGATGCTACACTGCTTTACATATTGCTCGAAGTGGCTAAAATAGGGGTGCCTGGGTGGCTACATAGGGGTGGCTACATAAGCGTCTGCCTTTGGCTCAGGTTGTGATCCTGGGGTCCTGGGATGGAGACCCCCATGGGGCTCCCTGCTCAGCAGGGAGTCTGCTTTTCCCTCTCCCTCTGCCCCTCCCCCCTCTCATGTGCTCCCACTCTCTCTCTCAAATAAATAAAATCTTTTTTTAAAAAAGTGGTTAAATACAGAAGTTTGTAAATAAAACTTTTATAAATGAGAGCAGAGTCAGGGTTTTTCCTAGATTCTTGTCTCTTTCAGTCACCTACACTTTTATTTGCCTCCTTGACGGGGAGACAAAAGCTGAAGAGACCCCCAGAGTGTGGGAGTGATGTCTCTCTTCTGTGTGTCTGTAATTAGCAAGTGCTATTGATACACTATTAAATGTGTAGCAATTTAAATTTTTGTAGTGCTGCACCTACCTTCCAAGAATGGGAAATGCATCCAGAACAGTCCAAGGTCATTTATTCCTTCTAAAATCTGTTTCATCAAAAGAAACATAAATAGCAATCCCCAGAGTCTTAAATAAAACATGTTTCCTGAATTCTCCAGAAGAGGTAACAAAGTGAGAAATCTGCCCTGCAACTCTTGCAAAATAACAAATCTCTTGAGACGCTTCTCTCTTTGAAGTTGCCCCAGTCTCTGGAGGAGCTTCTTCCATCCCTGTCCCTCTCTCCCTCAAAATCCTGCCTGGTTCTTCCAGATCTTTCTCCTTGGAAATGGCTCCATGGTCTTTGCATGGAAACCAGCCTTCCCACTTTCCCCCAACATCCTCCATTCTCTCCGCATCCCCCTCCCTGGTTCTGGGGGAAACGTGGACTCTTCAGAAGGCCTTGCAGGGGAAGAGGGGAAGAGGGGAAGAGGGGAATAGGCTGTGCGTAGTTACACTTAAAAACATTTGCATAACGAGGGTGTTTTTTTTCCCCTCCAAATCTGCATTTCTCCAAAGGATTGTGACAATTGCGTCACGCGTTTCCTGGGGTTAAAGTTTGCAAACCATGTGTGCCTAAATCATTCAATTTTTTAAAATCACCAAAAAACAAACAGCCTGATATTTGGAGCCATCCTGGCAACGTGTAGCTGGTTTACCTTAACGCCTTTCAGGGGCACTTGGGTGGCTCTGTTGGTGAAGCGTCAGACCCTTGGTGTCGGCTCAGGTCATGATCTGGCAGTTGTGGGATCGAGCCCGGTGTCAGGCTCAGTGCTCAGTGCGGAGTCAGCTTCAGATTCTCTGTCCCTCTCCCTCTCGCTCGCTCTCTCACAGATAAAATCTTAAAAAAACAAAACAAAGCACACCTCTCACTGTATTTTGGTGTTAAGATGAAAAGGTCCTAGTCAAACAAATGTAGACATACTTCTGAGCCTCAACACACATAGTTCAACTTTCCTGCAAGCTTTCCCCACCTGCCTCCCTAAATGCTCCCATAAACACCCCGGCTCGCTCTGCCGCAGGTACCGATGGGCGGTATGTGCACTAACAAGTTCATAAACTTCGGTGCAATGTTGATATTTACTCTATTTTGTGAGCCGGTGGAATCCGAGTCCGCGCATCATCTCACCACTGGTTCCAGAGGGCGCCTGTGCAGCTTTGTGGGCACGGCCGTGGACGTCTGCAAGCCTGGATTGCCTGAAGGGCTGCAAGACCGAGTCAAGCATGCGGCCTATGCGCCATGTGTCAAGGATGATATGTCAACCCGTTACCCATGAACACCGTTCAGGGTTTATTAGCAAATAGGGGCCTGATCGGAATGGGTGCCCAAGTGCTTTGTGGAGCGGGGCGGCTTGATACCACACCATGAGGAGGACGGCTTTGGACAAGCCAGTACTAACTACATTGTATATTCACTTCCAAGTTAAAGGATGTGAGTCAAGCGGATGTATCCGGAGCTCTGCAATTGATCCTTTCTATTAAGTAAAATATAGTGATTTCAAGGGCTGTGACTTTCACAGGTATTTGTTCAAATATTAATGTGTTAAATATACTTTATTTCAGGATGCTTTGTGAGGGCATATTTAGTGAGTAGAATTACACCCCCGCCACACACACTCAATAAGTTACCCAAAGGTCCAGATAGATGTTACATGTCAATTGTGTAATAATTATTAGACTAAAGTTACAATGTCTGTTTATTTAATATGTGATACAATATCTGTTTATTTAATATATGATATTTGAATGAATATATATGAATAAATGAATGAATGTGATTGCAGAAAGAGGCCTGATTTCCCAATGCCTTTCAAACTATTATTACATGCTATTTGGTTGTTTTTTCAGGGGAAGAGATTGGGTCGAGGTCCTCTTTACCTCATCATTTGAGCTATTTTGAAGGGCTTACGATAACAGTATTTAATTCACGTATGGGCTAAGAATTCTACTCCCACAAGTATCCAACAATGAACTCATACCTCCATTTAGCTGTCTCAGAGCAACCCCAAACCAACATGCCCCAATCAAATCCATGATCTTCTCCCAAATTTGGTATTTAGAATTTCTCATCCTAGGGAACTCTAACACCATTTATCCAATGGATAACCACAGGATAGGGGGTCATTTTTTTTTTTTTAATTTTTTCTTTTAAGTAAACTCCACACCACTGGTGGGGCTTGAACTCACAACCCCAAGATCAAGAGTTGCCTGCTCTACTAACTGAGCCAGCCAGGCACCCTGGGGAGTCATTCTTAATACCCTGTTTTCCTCTACTCTCCAGTTTTAGTCATCACCAAAGACTGCTGATTTTATAATCTAAATAATTCTCCAGTCCAGCCCCTGTCATCACTACCACATCCTCCCCAGCCCATCATCTCTTTAGTGGTTCCTTCTCTTGTTCAAGTGAAAAGGCAACTGATGGCTTCTTGCCAATCTCCAGAACCTTGCCTCTCATAGGCTGCCACTTTATACCCTTTCTGTAGCCACCTGGTCCTCCTCTCAGTCCCAACAATGCATTATGTATTGTGTTTCTTTGTGTTCCAGCTCTTTCCACATGCTGACCTTTCTTCCTCACCACCCCAGTTCTCCCAGTCTATTCCTTCAGCTTTCAGCCAGGATATCACTGCCTCTGGGAAGTCTTCCTTGATCACCTGAGGTTTGTTCAGGCTTGTCAAATACATGTTCCTAGTACCCTCTGATTTTTTTTCCTAATAAAATTATAACATTCTTACCCAGATATTCAATCATATGATTATTTGATTAACGCCTATCTCTCTTTCTGACTTGATCATAATTTTCATGAGGCCCAATCTTTTTTACTTACCCTTCTATTGCCAGTGATAGCACAGAGCCTGGAATGAAGTAACTGTCCTATAAATTTTACTTACTTGTATGGATTAATAAAGAACCATGGGGACCAGACATTATACAACATTCTCTGTTAGACAGATGGAAGGACCATTTCGTGACAGCTTTAGAATTTCACTATCTTGGAAGAGTGGTCTCTAGACCAGATAACTTCATGAGATAGTATCTCCTATCCTACTGGGTGACAGGTCTCTTGACTTCTTTAGTTAGTCACTACACGTTACGTCATGAGGTAGGCAGGCCAGCAGCTGCCTTCACACATACTCCCCTTCCGCTGGCCTAGCAAGGTCTTCGACTTTTCCGTCACAGGAGAAAGGTTTCAACAGCCAAACGGCAAATCACTCTGGGGATCCTGGGACAAAGGCAGCCAAGTCAGGGTTTGGGTTGCCAATGGCACAAACATGTGGCCTTTCCTTTTCTTTCTGGTGGAGAGTCAGCATGATGCACTGTGATTATACTTCCGTAGTTCCTGTGAACATTTCATAACGTACTCTGTGTCGAACTTTGCAAAGGATGGGTCATCTCCTCCAAGCGATCTCTCATTGTGCGAATCCTTTCTGAAATATCTCTTAGGATGACCCATCTCTTATGCAATGCTTACAGAAGAACTAAAATTTCTTTCACTGGAATATTCTTCTTTTGGTAGGAAGCCTTATAACATAAATCTATTGCTCTTTCAAATGACAGCCCTTCAAGTACTATGTTATAAAAGCTGTCTCTTTAGGATGACATTGTTTTCCTCTCTTGTTTCCTTATCCCTTTTTTTTTTTTTTCAATCTCTCAGCTAACATTGGATTGGGCTACTTGGAGATTTGTTTCTATTCCTATTAACATATGGAGATTGCAAATTCTTACATCCTAAATCCAGAGCCCAGTTTCACAAAACCCTAACCAGTGCCAAGATCTATCTACCTGGCAATCAGTGTTCACCCAGCTCTGTTAATCCTTAGCAATACCCCCCCTGGCAATTAGATATACACCAGATTTTAGTAACATTGTAAGTGTTAAATATCTTTTGTTTCCTTTCAAGCTACACATGATTTGAAGAAAGGGCATTTGTGTTCCACACAGGCATTGTCTTGTTCAAAGTCTATTTATTGAAGGTAAGTAATCAAGAAATATACATTGCGTCGCTGGTTCAGGAAATCGGATGTCTCAAATTCTAGCCTAATGTTTGGACCTCAACAAACTTCAATTTCCTCATTTGTGAAAGATGTCAAATCTCATTTTCAATAACCTCCAAAGGCTGTTTTGATGATAGATGTAATGATAGTCTGAAGTCCTTAAAAAAAGATTTTGAGAGGTTAATTTTATTTTCTGACACTCCCCCATCGTCCCTATGGGGTTGTGATTCAAACCCACAACACCTTCAGCGGGGCATCCTCTTCGTCTGTCTCTTTGCATCACAGAGGCAAGCCCAGGAGATTGGAGTCTTCCAGGACAGAAGGACAGTCACTCTCAAATTTCAAGGCCCAGAGTATTGGGGTCATCTGGGTATGGGGAAGGCACTTGGCACTAGCTTGCCGATCCTATCATGGGGATCCAAGTGTTGTATTCAGGTTGGGCCTTCTTTTCTCTTGGGGGTAAGGAGCCAGATCGGAAAACCAATGTGGAAGGCTAAATGAAACGACTAGGTGATCTTGGGTGATGGTCTTTGGTGAGGATTAGGGAGAAGGAAGCCAGATTGAATACTGGAGCTGGGCAATCTCCACTTTAGAAGGCTGGGGCTGCCTGGGGGGCTTTTAAATGCTGACAAAGGTCTATCGGGCTCTGGGCTCCGGTTGGGCAGTCTAATGTTTCCTTCTTTCACCTGTTGCTCTGCTTGCATATCAAAGGGGTGTTTCTTCGCGAGATTTTGAAAAACAAAATAAATGAATACCAATTGCTCTTCAAGACCAAAAAGCTCTATCCACTTCTCAGAACCGTCAAACAGCTTTAGGAAACAGTTTTTGTTTTTGAAAGAAGCCATCTCATTAGAAGTGTTTTGTAACTGGAAGGAAATACACCAAAATGATAATAGTGCTTGTTGTTTGGCACCTGGGCTGGTGGACGAGTTGTTTTTGTTTTTTTGGGTTTTTTTTTGCTTTTACATACTTTCTGAATATTATTCTATCATGACTTTTATAAGAATAAAAGGAAAGAAAATTCAAAGCTATTTCCCTGAATGAAAATCCCCTCAAACAGCTACTTATTTTGCCCATTAATTTGTCCGCTTTCAAGTTGCTCTCTTCGGTACACGGTGAGGATTTCTATTTCAGCAGAACACACCAAACTCAATAGCTTTAACTGAATTGTTCTTTTTTCCTTCTTTCCCCATTTCCAACAAGTCTTTCCCTTTCCAACGTTTGGATTTTCAGCTTAACTGGGTATGTAGGGCTCAGAAATTGCTCAAAGACTGCAAAGTGTAGAGTTCCATTTTTTCCCTCCATTTTAATTTCCTTTAGCAATTTAGCACTTCTTTTCAAATCACACGTATAGAAAAAAAACAGAGAAATTTCTTAACACCCCTTTGGCAAATCACATGGAAAGAACTGCCACTGTTTCTATTTACTGCTTTGGGCAAGTTATATTTCAAGTAAAGAGCTTCATCTCAGAACCAAAGAAGAATTTTTTAAAAAGTCCCTTGTAAGCAACTGATTCTTTCAGACAAGATGTACTCTGAAAAGCAAAACACAACCTAGAATTTAACACAGTAATATAAGAAGAATGTACGTGTTAAGTATTTGTAATACTAAATATTACACTTCTAACTATCGATCCTTAGAGAAAATACCACGTAAATACAAAGTACATGTTACATTTTTCTTAACAGTTCGTTAGTTTTTACATGAACCAGAATATCAGTTTTTAGTAAAGATGAAACCATATATGACTCAGATAAATCTCAAAGTTTACACTTTCAGCAAATTACTACATTTGGCAGGTAGTAATAAGTTAAAAGAAAGGGTGCAATCTTATATGGGGGAAGTTCACTTCGTATTAGATGAATATATTTTTACAATATCCAAACTCTTGTAGAGTTTGCTTTTGTGTGGGAGGTAAATTATAATTTATTCAAGGAGGGAAAATATGCAGCCAAGGAAGAACAATTATTATAAAAATAAAGAAAACTTTCCTTGTTAAATTCTGACGGTAGCAGAAGGCGTGGCAGTAAATGAAGATAGCTTGGATTATATGGTCCGGGACATATTTATGCAGTTATTTGTAATCTAGAAACTGTGTAAAAATATACTTTGAATTTGTATTAATTTTACTAAACCTTTTCTCTCTTAATTCCAAGCAATTTCTAACTTGTTTTTTTAATGTCATTGTATCCCCCAATAACAGTGTCTTCTGTGTATGCGCGGATTTGCGATTTTCATGCAGCTTTTCCCTCTTTTTTTTTTTTTTTTAATTAACAAGAACATCTTCAATTTGTTCAAGGTGAGCTTTGAAGGACAGAGAATATTTCTTCCCATTCGTTCTCACTTCATTTATTTATTTTCCTCCTCGTTAAGTTAAAAGTACACAATTCAGCATTTCTTTGGTTGTTAAAAGGTGAGCTCAGCCTCCTAGGAAAACTTCCTTTCTTGCCAGTGAAATGATGTTCTTTTATTTCTGAATTCATGGATCCCTTTTAAGACTTTGTATTCAGATCCAAATCGGTGGGAAAGCCTCTAGCAAGGGTGGTAGACAGCTCTGCCACCTCTTTGTTGGGGAGCCTGGAGTACCAGACACTTAGCATTCAAAGCAATGATGATGGAGGTTGGAGATCAGCCTTGAAATAAGTGGGAAATACAAGAGAGTCCTGGCGCTTCAAGGAAACACCACACACGTGGGCACGAGCACAACATGAACAGATCAAACGGGGAAAAAGTTTCTGGGTTTGTTTTTCATGTAGATTATTTTGCATTAGAAGAATTTCCTGTAGTATGGAGTTTCTTTGTGGTGCATTTCAAATATGATTTGCTTGGTCGATATTCTTAGAGAGTAATTGTAATAATTAATGTGTCCTTTCGTCAATCAGTACTGGTTGTTTTAAACCAAATCCTCTTCGAAAGATTTAAGTTGGAAATGAGATCAACACTTGGTTAGGGCATTTACACTTTTTGAGGGCTCAGTTTTCCCATCTCTGTTTATAACCCTGGGACCAATGGGTAGCCTTTTTCCCTACCTTCCTCTGAGCAGTGTTACCGAGATAAAGTAGGATAATACCATTTTTGGCAAGAGTGGCTAACCCCCCCACTGCCCCGACCTCAATTCTGTGTGCCCTTCCTCTACCTTGGGCTCTATTCCAGTTTCACTTTCGGTCTCCAGGAAGTCAACCTGATTTACGACTGCAATGCACCTGTGCTTCTTATCCCTGAGCAACTCACTTGTCATTCCCTGTTCTCGGATACCCATTGCATCCGAAGATGGAAACCTACTCATCTCTTGTAGGATCATGATTCAGATGTGACTGGTTCCTGGCAACAAGCCTTGCCCAGCAGCCGGTTCGGATGAGACACGAGGCCTCCTTCTCATGCCACAAAGTGGATGGACACACGTATGGCAATATACTGTTCCGTCTATTAAAGAAATGACTCAGAAAAAGGGGTTTCCAGGTAGCCAAATACAAAATGTTTGCTCAACATACGCAAGTGAAGTCCTCAATTACCTAAGTTCACTGGACACTGGTAAATTTAGAGATAGCCAAGATCTATGATTTACTGAAACACACACACACACACACACACACACACACACACACACACGACCAGTTCAAAATCCAGGATGCCGTTTGAAGAACGTATGATTGTTTATTATTTGGATAAATTAGTAAAGTTAATTTAAATTAATTATGATAATGCTTCATAGTATATTTTACAAAAGTAATTAAGTCATAGTTTTAAAAGTTCTGGGCTTTTAAGCTTTTCTTGGGAAGAGTTGAAAGAATGCTATAGTTTCTTTAAGACAACATTGAAATACCAGAACTTATGGAGTAGTAAATGTGAGAGATGTCTACTTATATTTTAGGAAATGTTTATACTTCTATAATCAAGTCTAGTAAGAATATTTGAAACAAAAACTCTACAGATCTCTCTTAGCCCATCTTCCAAATGCAGTCTGTTGCTGGTGAGTGGAGAAAGGATCCATTTATCTAGGCTTTCTGGGTTCAGAGCAATAATAATGGGAAATGACACATTGTCTCTGCTTTCCAGGAACACAGAATCACTTGGGAGCAGAGATGGGGGAGCTTGAATCCCAGGTTCAAGATCGCATACGCTGGGTGCCGCAGTACTTCTGGCCAGGGTGGGTGGGGATGGCAGGGGACTATTCCAGAAGAGAGATGGTAAGCTTGAAGGTAAACTGGGATTATTTCACTTTTATATTCCCAGCCCTAGAAGACCACAGGCTCAACAAATATTTGTTGGGTGAATAATTAAAATCCCTTAAGGTAGTATGCAGGATCTGGAAAGAAATTTTGGAGGAGAAAGCATTTTAGGTGGGTTTCTTTTAAGTGTTAGGGAATGGGAACTTTCCATTCTGAGACTGCTGAATATGCAAAGGGCTGATGCTTTAATAAAAAACGCTTGACAAGATGAACGTAGGAGCCTACTGAAGGTTGCTGCGGACAGAAATGAGCATGTGGTAATAATTAGGATTTAAGTAACATTGATTATACATCTCCGTCCTGCCAGATGATTTTAAGGACTTAATCTCATTTGCTCCCCAGAATTGCAGCATTTGTGGTAGACACAGATGCGGAATCCAGTTCTGCGGTCCAATTGGCCTTGCTTCCCAGCTGTGGAGGGTGTGGTCAGCACATGGTCTCCGCTCAGCTGCGGAGAGCCACCTGGCCGCTCATCATGCCCTTTGCAGGCTAAGCCCACATCCAGCGACTGCCGGAAGTAGGGCTCTAAGAGGCAGGTCATTTGGGCCCAAAGTGGAATGACGCAGCTGGGTTCTGTTGGTTCCAGAGCTTCCATTGCAGCTGGGCCTTCATAGCACTTTGGAGGCTCCCTCTTTCTAATCCTGCTCCCCTCCCTTTCCATCCCAGGTTGCAGACTCCTCATAAACATCTCACTGGCTTTTGGGGCCTGCTTCTAGAGAACCTAATCTACAAGACTACTAATTTCCCACGTTGACTGGCTGGAAACTGGGGTTCTGAGTAGCAGCACATCTCCCCAAAGCCATACAGCTGATGAATAGCATGTGACTCCCAATGGAGGGCTCTTTCCAGAACCCTACACTCGTTACAGAGACCAACGGTCTTTAGCCAAAGCTACCTGCTTGGCCCTGCCTCAGCAGATGGATGTCAACAGCCATGACTCCACTGTTGCCCAGATACACGTTTGCTATCAGGAAAGCTCTGGGTCACCTGTGGCCTCCCAAGGAAGCCAAAGCACAGGGTCAACTGGGCCTGCCCTTGGCTTGGCTACCGCTATCCATCTTTCAAATCTCAGCTAAGTCACAGCTAAGTTTCCTGCTTACAAGCTTTCCTAATACCTCTCCTGGCATCACCACAACTTTCTTTCTCCCATCTGTGTGATTCACGAGGTTGTAACTCCAAGAGGCCATCGATCACCACGAACTTCCCAGCACTGAGCACAGGGGCCTGGTATACAGTAGGAGCTCAATTTACATTTGTTGAAGGTATGAGTTAAGTGTGTATGATAAATATTTGTATTTACCTCCATCAATATTAGTTTCTGTTCTTTTTTAGTGGCTCAACTCTATGAGATATACACACAAACCAGATCATTGTGTTATGGTGACGTGAATTATTATTACTATTGTTTTAGGCTAACAGCCATAGATCATTTCCAGTGACCAAATATGTCATGTTTAATTTTCTTCGGGAAAGGTTCAGATCAAAGACAATTCTGATTTCTTCCAGGAATGGAGATTCCGTGAACTTTCTTAAGTGCCTGTCCCAATGTCTGGGAATGTCTTAGAGCAGAAGACTATCATTTTCTCCACCTAACTACTGGGTTTGTAAAAACCTTTAAGACTGAAGCCATGGGTGACATCCTTTGACCTAATTAAAGCCTGAAAATCTTCCTTTTGTGAAATGTGGCAAAGTTATAATTTATTAAAGAGATGTTCTCTTTAACATTTGCCCTACAAACTCACACAACAGAGAAGCAGACTAGGGCATTTCTTTTCTTTTCTTTTTTTTTTTTTACATAGAGTAAAATTCCACTCTCTTTTCCCACTCCTCAATGTCCATCATCCAGTTACCCCATTCTCCCACCCCCCTCCCCTCCAACAGCCCTCAGTTTGTTTCCCATAATTAAGAGTCTCTTATGGTTTGTCTCCCTCTTTGATTTCATCTTGTTTTATTTTTTCCTCTCTTCCCCTATGGTCCTTTGTTTTGCTTCTTAAATTCCACATATGAGTGAGATCATATGATAATTGTCTTTCTCTGATTGACTTATTTTGCTTAGCATAATACCCTTGGGTTCCATCCACATCGTTGTAAATGGCAAAATTTCATTTTTTTTGATGGCTGAGTAGTATTCCTTTGTATATATACATATCACATCTTCTTTATCCATTCATCTGTTGAAGGACATCTGGCCTCTTTCTGTAGTTTCGCTATTGTGGACATTGCTGCTGTAAACATTGGAGTGCAGGTGCCCCTTCAGATCACTACATTTGTATCTTTGGGGTAAATACCCAGTAGTGCAGTTGCTGGGTCATAAGGTAGTTCTATTTTCAACTTTTTGAGGAACCTTCATACTGCTTTCCAGAATGGCTGCACCAGTTTGCATTCCCACGAACAGTGTAGGAGGGTTCCCGTTTCTCTGCATCCTCGCCAACATCTGTCATTTCCTGAGTTGTTAGTTTTAGCCATTCTGACTGGTGGGAGGTGGTATCTCATTGTGGTTTTGATTTGTATTTCCCTGCTGCCGAGACTGGGACATTTCTGATGTGGGGCACTTCTCAGAGAGGCTGTTTCCACTTCACTGTATAGAGATGATAATTTTTTTATAGATTCCAACTATGCAAACTTTTTAACTTTTATCTTTTCATATCAGCCTGACCTTTTACTAAGCATAACTGTATTCTTCAATATAAAGTTAATATATTGACAACACAGAGAGAAAACAAGGCAAAATATTACATATTCAGCCATCTTTCATGTTGCATTTGAGGTGAATTTTCTTTTCTTTTTTTTTTTAAAGATTTTATTTATTTATTTGACAGAGAGAGAGACAGCCAGCGAGAGGGGGAACACAAGCAGGGGGAGTGGGAGAGGAAGAAGCAGGCTCCCAGCGGAGGAGCCTGACATGGGGCTTGATCCCAGAACGCTGGGATCACGCCCTGAGCCGAAGGCAGACGCCTAACGACTGCGCCACCCAGGCGCCCCTGAGGTGCATTTTCTGTCTGTTAAAGGCTTATTCTTCCGGAGTTGCTCTGAACCCCAGCTCATCCCAGTACTGCACATTTGTGAACTTGGAATTCGAAAAGCCAGGCTTGAGGTTCTACTGCCTAATCGCTGTGTGTACTTCCTCAGCTTACTCAACCTCTCTGAGTCCAGTTTTCTACTTAGGAAAGAGGTGGTGATTCCTGTTAGTAATCTACTAGGAATGTATTGGGGGATCAAGCAAGATGGGCAAAGCCTCTGTTAACCTCTAACTCTTAGATAAACATAAGTTAGTATTACTACTGGTCTTTTTCCTGGACTTTTTCTGAACACTGTCTTTGTAGCAGATAATGTTGCCCCACCTATATGCCCTGGCCTTACTTACATTGTAGTACCCAGAGGCCTTTCTCCAACTGCCAGTGTTTTGCAACTTTTTTTTTTTTTTTGTCCAAGGTCTTAATCTGGCAACCAGTCCCCGGTATATCCCATAAAATGAGTTAATACCGGAGAACCAGGAGTGGATCTATATCCTGGTTTCGCTGCCTCTTGGGTGGGATCACTCAGAGGACCCCAGGGCCTTATAGTGTCTACACCAGAGCCCAGAATTCCCCCAGTGGTATTAAGCCCCGGGGGGCCACAGCGATAACTAGCTCAATCACACACGACTTTCTGGCTCCCTGAATCTTTTATTGGCTTCTTTCCTTTGCCTGACTCACTTCTCCACTCTCTAACTGGTATTTCCTGGGATTACCACCCAAATAAACTCATGTATTTGAATTCTTGTCTTAGGGTCTGTTTCTGAGGGTACCCCAAACTAAGCCGGTGTTTGTATAAATTACATTTATTTCAGATGGAAGTGACATACATTCAATTTAACTCAACTTAGCCTAGACCAAAATCAAGGGAAAAAATGTCAGCTCATTGATTCATATGGTACAATGTCCAAAGGTCATGAATCCTCTTTTAGGATGGCTGGATCCACAGAACTCAATGACTCGTCGTCTCTCGTTTTCTCTGTGTCTTTCTCACCACTGTTTCCCTTTATGTAGTAGCTTATTTTCAGACAGAAATGATGGCGCTCACAAGGCTACTCCCAGCTTACACTGCCCTTACAGCATGGAGTACCTGGGAAGGTCAAACTTCTCTTCCACATCCGTATCAGTGCCAGAAAAGGTCTCATGCTGATAGAATTGGGGCACATGCTGCATTCTAGAACAATCACTATGACCAGGTAGTTGAAGTATCCTGGCTGGTCACCCCAGGAAGGGGACAGAATGAGGAGGAATGGGTATGACTTCAAAAGGATGTGGGCAGCAACAAGCATTTCACAGACTAGAAAATACTTTCTGGTGTTTCCATGTATTTTCTTGATGATATAGGACATTTTTGGACCTTTTTACCCCAACAGAAGCACTTGGAACTAACACAGTAAAAGAGCAGGATCAGGGAGTGACTTCTTTTCTAGGTTCAGACTGATGGCTCAGATGATACCTTCTTTTTTTAATTTATTTTTATTTTTTTTATTTTAATGTTTTTTTATTATATTATGTTAGTCACCATACAGTACATCCCTGGTTTTTGTTGAAAGTTCGATGATTCATTAGTTGCGTATAACACCCAGTGCACCATGCAATACATGCCCTCCTTACTACCCATCACCGGTCTATCCCATTCCTCCACCCCCCTCTGAGGCCCTCAGTTTGTTTCTCAGAGTCCATGGTCTCTCATGCTTCATTCCCCTTTCTGATTACCCCCCCCCTTTCTTTATCCCTTTCTTCCCCTACTGATCTTCCTAGTTCATATGTTCCATAGATGAGAGAAATCATATGATAATTGTCTTTCTCTGCTTGACTTATTTCACTTAGCATTGTCTCCTCCAGTGCCGTCCATGTTGCAGCAAATGTTGAGAAATCGTCCTTTCTGATAGCTGAGTAATATTCCATTGTATATATGGACCACAACTTCTTAATCCAGTCATCTGTTGAAGGGCATCAGATGATACCTTCTATAGTAAAGGAAAAGGGAAAGAATATGTTCACTAAGCAGTAAAAAAATAGTTATTTGTCAATGCACATAGGTTATGTTCTAAATTCCATGCTAAATATTTTATTCACATGATTCTACCTAAATCCCAGAGAACACCCTGGGAGTAGTCATAAGTATGACTTGCATTTTCATTTTACAAACAAAAAAATTAAAGCACAGAAAGATAAATGACTTGCTTAAGGTCTTGAGCTCGTAAGTGGCAGAGACATTTATATCCAGGCTGGTGTGGTTCAAAGACTGTGTCTGGGGGTGCCTGGGGGCTCAGTCGTTAAGCATCTGCCTTCAGCTCAGGTCATGATCTCAGGGTCCTGGGATCAAGCCCCGCACCGGGCTCCCTGTTCAGTGGGGATCCTGTTTCTCCCTCTCCCACTCCTGCTGCTTGTGCTCCCTCTCTCGGTGCCTCTCTCTGTCAAATAAATAAATAAAATCTTAAAAAAAAAAAAGACGGTTTCTGATGCTTTGGAAACACTGCTTTGGTTGGAACTATACTAATGCTTTGTTCTTATATTCCTTTGCAGCATTTAGACACAATTAAAGTACACACACACACACACACACACACACACTGAATTCTGGGGACAGATTAATTTCTTTCAAACCTTACACTTGAGGTTGGAGACTTTTTGGTTCAGTTTCCTTTTGATCCAAGAACTTGTTAACCTTACACCCAGAAATAATTTGTCTACAAAAATCTTTCCCTTTCTTTCTTTCTTTCTTTCTTTCTTTCTTTCTTTCTTTCTTTCTTTCTTCTTTCTTTCTTTTCTTCCTTCCTTCCTTCCTTCCTTCTTTTTCTTTTTTCTTTCTTTCTTTTTTTTTTTTTTTGAGAGAGAGCAGGCAAACAGGGAGGGGGCACAGAGAAAGGAGGAGAGAGAATCTTTTATTTTGAAGATTTATTTATTTATCTGAGGGAGAGAGAGAGAGAGAAAGCTGGAGGGAGCAGCAGAGGGAGAGGGAGACAAGTGGTCTCCCAATGAGCATGGAGCCTGATGTGGGGCTCAATCCCAGGACCCTGAGATCATGATCTGAGCCAAAATCAAGAGTTGGAGGCTTATCTGCCTGAGCCACCCAGGCACTCCTACAAAAATCTTTTTATTTAACAATAGTATACCCAGGCTTACCCAGGTTGCTATATTGATTGTCCTTTTCCAGTTGACCTAATGAAGTCCCTCGACTGAGTACACATTAGATCAGATCAAATTGATAAGAACAGAATTAGCTTACGGTATTTCTTCATTAACTTTCCAAGAACACCTCTCTTACTGGGGCTACAGCCTGCAGCTCTAAATATTTTGTACTTGGTAAAAAAAAAAAAAAAATAGAACTGTATTTGTATTCCTTTTAGACATTTTGCAATCTTGTTATTATTTCAAGATGTAAGAGGTAATTGGGGTATGAATCTAATTATCTCCGTCATCATTTGACGAATGAATTACCCACCTAGTTGAAAGTGCTAAATGTTCTCACTGGTTTAGCAAATATGTATTAATCTCCCATTGTAGGCACAGCTCTATGCTAGGTGCTAGGGACACAGCAGTGACCCAGACAGAAACAAAATACCCCACAAATAAATACATAATAGTGAATTATGATAAGAATCTTGAAAGAGTTTAGCAGGCAGACTCTATCAGTCAGGATCCAGTGTATGAAATAGGTGTAACTCCAGGAATTTTAAGAAGGCTGTAGGTTAATACGAGGAATTCAGTGTTTGTAAAATTCACCGGAAGGGCTGAAGGAGCAGTTTAATCCTGAGTCTTCAGGAATATCTTCCAGAATACTGCAGAACTGTCCCATCGGAGGAACCACCACAATGGAACTTTGCCGGAACCAAGAACTCCCTGCCACCCACGTAGGTCCCCTATCGAAACTGCCTCTGAACCCCGAAGAAGCTACCGAATGGACACCCAAGACCATGGTTCATGATTTAGGAAGCCAGATCCAGATGCCACCATGACCACTCATGCCACTTTATTCTCTACTTCCTCACTGTCAGGAATCTGAAAACAGGGGCGCTACAGAGCAACCTCATGTTTTGAGAATGGTGCTCACCAGTGGAAACTGCCAGGCGAATCTAATCAGCCGCGGGAACCTAGGCTGAAGGGAGTCTGCACTCTAGTTAGTAACGTTGTATCCTCTCCAAGTAGGAGCAGGCTCCAGTGCAAGCTGAGCGAATCAGTCTGGAGGGTCCAGCATAAGATACTGATTTAGTGGGGGGACTGGGAAAGGTTTCTTTGAAGAAGCAACATTTCAGCTGAGACATTAAAAATGAGCAGGAGGAGAGGTGTCTGGGTGGCTCAGTCGGTTAGGTGTCTGCCTTCAGCTCAGGTCATGATACTGGGGTCCTGGAATTGAGCCCCATGTCAGGCTCCCTGCTCAGCGCGGAGCCTGCTTCTCCCTCTGCCTGCTGGGTCCCCTCTGCCTGCCTCCCTCCCCCTGCTCGTGCTCTCTCTCTCTCAAATAAATAAATAAAATCTTTAAAAGAAAAAAAAAATGAGCAGGAGGAAAGCAGTCAAGGAGTGAGATGAGTTCCACCCAGAAAGAATAAGAGGGAAGACCTTGTGCTGGGAAGGCTCTTGCTGAGCTTGAGGAGCCAGACGGTGGTGTGGGGGGACGGAATGAGTTGGGGGGGTGGTACAAGGCTAGGGAGCTAGTAAAGGCTGGCTCGTGTAGGACTTTCTCAATCACATTAAGCTCTGAGGATTTCATTCTGTGATGGAAGCCATTGGACCATTTAAACAGAGGAGGAAATCTTTGTATGTATGAAGTCTGCTTTGTATGTATGAAGGCTACTCTAGCTGGTGTTCAGAAAACCGTTTCCAGATGGCAGGAGTAGGAATGGGGCGAGTGCAGTAGGTGTAGTGAAGACACCGTGGTTTGCATATGAGGGTGTTATCAGTGGAGGTGATGGAGAGAAGCAGAGCTGACGGGACCCAATGGGAAGTGGCTGTAGCATAAGTAAGGGTAAAAGAGAAAACAGTCTAAGTATGACTCCTGAATTTCTCATCTGAACAGCTGGATGGGATGTTCAGAGCCTTTAGTGCGACGGGTGAGATGGGCAGAGCAGGTCTGGGGAAATATCTGTATCAGCGCTGCACGTGCCTTTGGAACAGCCAACGGTGGACTTCGAGCCCGTCTACAGATGCACACATGTCTAGATAATGGTCAGCTGGAAAATGCAATCTACAGAGAAGTGAAGGTGTTCGGATTCCAAATGAACAAACAAAACCAATGTCGATTCCTATTTTTCACTATTAATGAGCTCTTAGCTCAATGGAATTACACGTATTGAAGAACTACAGAGATACTCACTGGAAATACAATCATAACTCAAAAGGGATTCCTCCATTTTTAAAATGTATCAGCAAATATGATCATGGCTGCCTTTGAGGTGCAAGTGTCAGGATGTTTCCGACATATTTTGGTTCTGCGGTTAACACTTATGACTAGCTTACTATATATACTACTTATTTGTCTTGTTTATTACCTGTTTATTGTCTTCCATTTAAACATGTTAGATCAATGTTTATGGCAATTTTTTATCCGATTTTTAAAAATGCCATATTCCCTGTATCTAGAACATACTTAGTATCTATTAGGCACTGGATATATTCATTGAAAGGATGTTTGAATAAACAAATGTGAAATCTAGTATCAAGAGAAGCTATTTGTGTGTATGTGTTTGTTTTTGTTTTAGAGAAAGCACGCACACGCAAAGGCGCAGGTGCGTGTGGCAGTGGGAGGAAGACGGGCAGAGGGAGAAGGAGAATCTCAAGCAGGCTTCACACCCAGTGCAGAGCCTTCCAGGGGCTTGATCTCAGCACTCTGAGATCATGACCTGAGCCAAAACCAAGAGTTGGACGCTTAACCGACTGAGCCACCCAGGCGCCCCAAGAGAAGGTATTTGAACTGTCAGTCAAGTATACATAAGAATATACATTATCTGTGGTTCTTTGGAATCGAGTATGTGACTCTTAAACTTTTAATTTTACTAAATTCTATGGAAGAACATTTCTTTCACAAAATGAATTGAGACTGAGTCATCATTAGTCACATAAACTTTTAGAATTGATGCATCTTAGTTGAAAACAAAAATGACTGGTAAGAAATTCATCAACATTAAGAGTGTATCTCCGGATGGTGATCTACTTCTTTTTACTTTGGTGTATTTTACAAAATTTTGAAAATAAAGACCAATTACTTGTAGAAAGAAAAAAAAAAGAAACATAAAAATGGTTGACAACTATTGTGTTCTGAAATTTGTCAAAAACCAGTATCTTGCTAATTATATCAGAAGATATGAGTTATAAGTACAAGATCTATGACGGCGTACTTTGGCACAAATGAAAATAGTTTACAAAAGTAAACTGTATTTTCCCCTGATTTTGGTAAAACTACTGAAAAAATATATATTGAATAAATGACATACTAATCTTCTCTATTGTTATTAATAAGGGATTCATGGTATCCTTTCTACATATAGATTTCTGACCACATGTCCAATTATTGAAAGAGGTTTGATTAGAAGATCTTTAAGGTATCTGCGTCTCTCTCATTCTCTGTGACCCCACATTGGTCTCTAATACTTGTGTCATCGGATTGTAAAACCAAAGTGAATAATACATGAAAAGGCACTCTCTAAATTACAAAGCCCCGTATATGCTTGGTTGAAAGAACATCTTCCAGGACCTGCCCCCACCCCCCACCCCCCATAGGTGGCCATTTTCACCTTGGTGGGAGCAGGGTGGGACCTTTACTTACTTAAGTTAAATGGAATGAGGTAATACCTTTGGGATCTCCTCCCTGTGCTGTGAAGCATCAGTCTACAGGGCTCAGTTTAAACAGCCAATGTTCCAGCCATAAGAGTCTGTGCCAAGGGGTAAAATGTGATGGAAATCTTTTCTGGGGGTCTTCTCCAGCGTGGGTCTGAGGGAGACATTTCCTTACAAGGCCACCAACATGGTACAATCCCCAGTTAAGAGAATGAGAATCAGGGGCCCCTGGGTGGCTCGGTAGGTTAAGCGGCTGCCTTCGGCTCAGGTCATGGTCCCAGGGTCCTGGGATCGAGCCCTGAGTTGGGCTCCCTGCTCAGCAGGGAGCCTGTTTCTCCTTCTCCCTCTGCCCCTGCCGCTGCTTGTGTGTGCATTCTCTCTCTCAAATTAATTAATTTAGAAAAACAGAGAGAGAACCGTAATAAGGTTTGCTTCTTCTGGAATGACATTAGCTGGAGTTCAGGAGAGAATGCTGCCACCCCAAGTTATTGAGATCATGGAGCTTCAGGGCAATTCGGTAGCTTGTCCATATTGTGCGGCCTTATATTAAGAAGAGAGTGGAAGCTGAGGGTGTTCCTGCATCATAAATATATATTATCTTTTGTTAATAAAATACTTATTTTTATTAAAGTTAAATATTACTTATGGTTATTGTATTATTACTAGTATTTATCTCTATTAGAGATTATTCTTTACTTTTGCTGGTTAGTCTTTTTCAATTTCCCGTATAATACTTCATAATAGAAAAGCAAAAGCTTCATGCAAGTTACCTAGAAAACATTTAGAAAATACAGGCAAATAAAAGGGAGCAGACTAGAGTGACTTGTAATTCTACTACCCAGTGGTAAGCGCTGTTGATATTTTGCGATCCAACCTTCCAGTATATAGAATTCCTTTACTAAAAATGGGATTATACTCTATCTATCTTAATCACCCAGTTCTTTTGCTTGTAAAAAGAATCCCTTATGAATGAATGTTCTTCAGACATACCATTTCAACAACTGCGTATTCTGAGGCTTTCCAGGCATGTTAATGAGCCAGAAAAGTTGAACGCACCTGCACCCTGGCCAGCAGTGTCCCGGCCCCGTCCCCCAGTGCTGCTGGTGAGTACGGCAGCTGGAAAATCTTGGTCAGTAGTGGGATCATTGCTGCTTTAACTGGCAGCTCTCCGATTTCTAATAAGGTTTGTCATTTTCCCCCCGAAAGATTCTTTGGACAAGTGCCTTTGCCAGGATCATTTACAAGTTGGACAGCAGTAAAGCAACAGGAGTGGCGTCTGCATGGGTGGAAGCTTGATATGGACAGATTTAATGTTCAACTCACACTATCTCATGTATACTTACTAAACCCCTCTTCTTATCCCCTGGCAAAGATTTACTGATGGCCTGCTATAGGGCAAGCCCCGTTCTAGATGCCAGTGATGTAACAGTGAGTGAAATTGCCAAAGTCCCCAGGGCACGCATTCTAGAGCAGAGAACCACACAAAGCCAAGTGTGATTATGTGATGGCAGAATATAGAACAGAGGATGGGGCTGAGGGTGGTGGAGAGGGAGGGGAGGGGCTTTAAAATTGAGGGGATCAAGGAGGGTCTCTTTGATGTGATGGTATTTGAGCGGGGACCTAGATGGAGCCAGGAGTGAGCCGCGCAGGTGTTTGGGGAAGAGCCTTCCAGAGGGGGAGCAGAGAGTGCAAAGTGCCTGAGGCAGGAGCGCACCTGTCTCTGTGAGGAGTGGCTGGAGCGGAGAGAGGGATGGGGACTGCGGTACAAGGTGAGGTCAGAGAGGTGGAGGGAGCAGCTCCTGTGGAGGTTGGAGGCCCTGGCCAGGAAGGAGGACAGATTTACTCAGAAAGAGCTCAGAGAGGAGGAGGCTGCTGTAGTCAATGTGTATGTGGATACAAGCCATGTCCCCCAGACGGGCCTGCCCTGTTCTGCCAAGCTCAGCCATTGCCCATCTCCTGTACTGCCCAATTTCTCTCCGTCTGTGGCCGCGGCAGGTGAAGTGGGTGTCTTATGAGGTCTGTTGGGTGCTAAAAAGTCTGTGTGGTAGTCAATCAAAAGACTAAGAGTGACAAGGCAGGATCAGTGGGTGTCACCCTCAGAAGTCAATCTGACAAGCGTTGGTCTAGCACTTTACAGGGTTGAGAACACGCCGGTAAGTCTAGAGAAAAAGCAAAATAGAGGCACCAGAGACTTCAATAAAATGACTAAAAAAGAAGCGGCAGACACAAGTGCGTCGAGTGTACCAAATCACTCCGTATTTAATCTCTGCAAGAGGCACCTGGAAATCTATAAATGACAGCAAGAGGCAGCTTGACAGGCTGCTTGCTGTTCTACTTGCTAGTTACAAACTAGTTGGAAGTTTTTCTCTTATCTGAAATGCCACTTTTGAATACAAAAACTTAGGCAAAGTACTTTCAAATTCCCAATTTGGGAATTTGGCTGTCTGATCACAGACCAGATCGGTGGGCTGCCAAGCCGGAAGGGCTAGGAGGGACCAGGCCCATGGGGCAGAACCAACGGCTTTCAGAGCCTGACCCAACGCCCCCCACTCGGAGGGCATCCCAGAAGCAGCTCACAGAGAGAACACAGGGGGCATACAAGAGGCTAGATTCTTATGGGGTGACATAGTGACCATTGTCCCCGCCTTTCAGGGGCGACATTCAGTGCAGAAGCTCCCTTCACTGTCCAGGCATCTCTCTGAGAAACCCTCCTGACCATCTCAGCTGACATTCATCTCCCTTCTTGGGCCTTTGTGGACATCTGGATAGCACTATTTGTTTAGTGCTTAATTGTTCTAGAATGCAAATTTCATGAGGCCAATGACTGCCTTGCTCGCTCCTATACCCCCAGTGCCAGAAATTGTGTGGGGGACCCAGTAGACACTAAATAACTATTAAATGGACGAATTTTACATTCTTTTAGGGGTCCATATAATATCTCGTAGCTTAGTGAGGATGAGATCAGATCCGACTTCTTGTCATCTGTCCTCTTCCTTACTTTTCTTCCCGTCTCACTGTAGCAGACGCCATCCGTGGCTTGCCCATATGAACTTGGCCCGCTCCAAAGTCAGTGACAGACAGTTCCTGTCCACGGCAGTGCTTCTGTTGGCTTTCCGCCATGGGAGAGTGCTTGGTCTCCATGCTCTGGAAGTTCTCCAAAGAGTTACATCACCCAAGTGTGATCGTCTATCCGTGAGGGGTGGAAACTGTAGACAACTATCCCATTCCTTGCTTCCTGGAGAAATCAGTCTGGGGGGCATCCTACCATTTCCAGAAGCCTCCGGGGAATGGAGCCCTGTTGCCCACACTGGTTCTCCACCCATTAATCCTCTGTGGCTTTCCTCCGTTCCCTATCTCAGGTCCCTGCTTACTGTTTCCTGGGACCACCTCCTACGTCCTAAATGAACTGCTCAGACCCAAATCCTTACAGTGGATGCTGCTTTGGGGGGAACCCAAACTAAGTCAATCACTTAAAAAAACGGTGCCCGAGGTTCCTGTGAAGACAGGGCTAGCCAAGGCAAGCCAGGCATTCAGCCCAGGGCTTACCTCCCATAAATATTCCGCTCCCGTAACCACCACTGCTCTTGTTGCTCCTGATGAGGGGGCCCATAAAATACTTGTGCATTAATCTTGGAGGCAGAATTTTGAGGAGGAATCAAGGTAGAGACCAATAGGCGTCCACAGCAGTATCAACCTCAGTCGCAGTGGCATTAGGTGAGGAGGGACAGAAGCAAAGGTCAATGACAAAGCCAGGGAGGATGGTGTATGTCCAAGGTGTTAGCCTGTGTGGTACCAAGTGCCCTGGAAGACTTCACCCCGGGGCTGGTGTTCAAGACACTTGAGGTGGGCCTCACAGCTAGCCGGAGTAAGGATATTTGCAATGGGATGGAAAGGACCCTATTAAGACAAACCTAACAGAAAGGGCCAGAAATGTGGCTTCCTTTGAAAGGACAAGCAGATTCAGTAGGTCAAGGTAGGGAGAAACCAAGTGGTCTACTTTCTGGAGAGTATGGGGAGGGGAATGGAAAGCTAATGGAGGAGGCGGAGCTGGACTCTGGAGGATCAGAGAATCAGCCAGGTTGAAGTTGAGAGAGCTCTGCACCCAGAGAAGTTTAAATCTTGGCCTTGTTTGATACTGTCTCTTAACTGCTATGTGAGTGGCACTTGTGTTAACTGTCTCCGAAAGGGGTCAGATCCCACAGGGGGATCTTGGCATCAACCGTAAGCAGTGACACACCATTGGGATGGCACCGTATTATCCACTAAGGGAAGTGGTGCTAGCGGTCTTCCCAGACTAGGGCTTTCATCTGACAACGTTTGATCCTGTAGAAGGGTCAAGACCGGAAGCCTCTGCAAGGCACTGGGTCCCGTTCACTTTTGGAGTCCCGGTGCCTCTTCTTGCATCTGGCCCAAGAGTAGATGGTCAATACACACATGGAGAAGGAGGGAGAAGAGAAAACGGACATCAGGGTAGGAAGGGAGAGGAAAAAGAAACCAGTGAGTCCTGGGTAAATGCTGCTGTCTGGTTTGGCTGAGTAGTACCAGCTTGACCCTGCCCCCTCCACCCTGCTGGCTGGGACCGAGGCAGACCAGAGGTCCTCACTAATGTGGTTTCGTGCTAAACCACCATGCTGATGTTCAGCTCACCCCGACGTGGGGCATGCTGCCTTCTCATCTGCTTTTTAAATTTTTATTTATTTTTATTTTTTAAAAGCTTTTATTTAAATTGCAGTTAAACATACAGTGGAATATTAGTTTCAGGCATGCAATACAGCAATTCAGCACTTCCATACATCGCCCTGTGCTCATCACAAGTGCGTGCTTTAATCCGTACCCCTATTTGACCCATCCCCCACCCGCATCCCCTCTGATAACCATCTGTTTGTGCTCCACAGTAAAGAGTCTGTTCCTTGGTTTGCCTCTCTCTCTCTCTCCTTTCTTTCCCATTTGCTCATTTGTTTTGTTTCTTAAATTCTACATATGAGTGAGATCATATAGTATTTGTCTTTCTCTGCCTGACTTCTTCCACTTAGCATTATACCCTCTAGCTCCATCCATGTCGTTGTAAATTCACGATTACATTCTTTTTCATGGCTGAGCAATATTCCATTGTGTGGACCACATCTTCTTTAGCCATTCATCAGTCAATAGACATTTGGGCTATTTCCAAAATTTGGCTATTGTGGATAGTGCTGCTATAAACACTGGGGGTTCATATATCCCTTTGAATTAGTATTTTTGTATCTTTGAGTAAATACCCAGTAGTATAAGGGCCAGATCATAGGGTAGCTCTATTTTTAACTTTTTGAGGAAACTCCACACTGTTTTCCAGAGTGGCTGCACCAGTTTGCATTCCCACCAATAGTGCAAGAGGGTTCCGCTTTCACCACATCCTTGCCAACACCTGTTGTTTCTTGTTGTCGATTTCAGCCACTCTGACAAATGCGAGGTGACATCTCATTATAGTTTTGATTTGCATTTCCCGGTCTCATTTGCTTTTTACGAAAGATGTGATGGCACATTTGTCGGGTGCACATAAGGTAGGACGGGAAAGGAAGATGCTGATGTTCTTATCAGTATGGAGGGAAGCCAATGACCACATTGATCAAATCATGAAGCACTGAGCGATGGAGTACAGGCAAGTGGGAACAGCTGGAAAAGAAAACTATTGGAGACTTTGGAGCCCATTCTGACTCCTAGAAGAAGCTATCTTCCCACTCATCTTGGTCCCTAGGATTCCAAGCATGCTTAGGGGTAATTTGAGCTTTTAGAACTAGTCCCTTGTTTCCTCAGTGAGGTGTTATTAGTGAAGGAGCAGACACCTAAGGTGTTAACAAAGTTACAACAGGTTTATCAGTTATTCTTTGGTTATTTATTTATTTGAGAGAGAGAGGCCGTGCATGAGCAGGGAGGGGCAGAGGGGGAGGGAGAAAGAATCTTAAGGAGATTCTGTGCTGAGTATGGAGCCCGACGTGGGGGTCTATCCCATGACCTTTAGATCACAACCTGAGCCAACCAAGAGTCAGGCAATTAACCAACTGAGCCACCCAGGTGCCCCTACTTTGATTCTTGACTACTTTCTTTATAAAATTTAATCAAAAGCCTATTATCTCCTGATTGGTGTCCCATCTGAACGGGTGGCAGGGGCAAAAGAATGGTTCCCGGGACCTTCTTGCCTCCCACAAAAGCTCATGGGCAAAAAACCAGAAACTAAAACCACTGATGTGCAACTCACATTTGTCCCTTACCAAGATGGGTGGCTGGGACAGTCGCAGCTTTTGGGAGATAAGGTGCTCATGGTATAGGATTTTTGTCATTTCCTCTCAGTCTGGTATCCTGTGATTCAGAATCCATAGTTGAGACACTGATTAGGTGTAAGATGCTGGGGGGGGGGATTATACAGTTAAGGCTTTTGCTGTATTACCTGGCTTTGAAAAGCTTCACGTTGTCTCTTCCTGAATGATTTCAATTTTAGCACTTGCAGTAAGTGAGCTGTTAAATTATTTGTCAGTAAACTTTCTTTATGATCCTTTAGCCACATAGTCATTTTAATTCCCTTTTTATGTTTCTGTTAAAGAAAGACCTTTCCCACTGAAAGATGATACAGATATTCTCCCGTGGAATTTTGTATTAGTTTTCTGATTTAATTAAAAAAAATTTTTTTTTAAGATTTCATTTATTTATTTGACAGAGATAGAGACAGCCAGCGAGAGAGGGAACACAAGCAGGGGGAGTGGGAGAGGAAGAAACAGTCTCACAGCGGAGGAGCCCGATGTGGGGCTCGATCCCGTAACACTGGGATCACGCCCTGAGCCGAAGGCAGACGCTTTAACTGCTGTGCCACCCAGGCGCCCCTAAAAAAATTTTTTTAAAGCATTTAAAAAATTTTTTTATTTATTTGAGGGAGAGAGAGCACAAGCAGAGTGAGGGGCAGAGGAAGAAGCAGACTTCTCACTGAGCAGGGAGTCTGACACAAGGCTCGATCCCAGTACTCCAGGATCATGACCTGAGCCGAAGGCAGCCGCTTAAATCGACTGAGCCACCCAGGTGCCCTAGTGTTCTGATTTGAAAGACTGAAATCTTTAATGGGTCTGAAATTTATTTTTGCAAATGGTGTGCGTCAGGGAATGTACCCCGTGACTAGATTGACCGGCTGTTGGATTCCCTACTGATTTGAAATGCCATTTTTATTTTATACTGAATTCTCATAAAAACAGTATCTTCTTAATGAATTCTCTCCTCTGTTCCATTGATCCGTTTAACTATTCTTGCCTCTGTGAAGTTGGTAGCAGACAATGTCAGCGCTCCTCCCACATCCCCGTGGGTCCCTTTTCGGTGTTTGTTTCAGAGTACTTTGGAGAGGGGGCTTTCTGAGTTTGAGCTTTCTCCAGCTTGCATGTTCAGCTCTTTCTGGGGGGCTGCCTTCAGCTCCCTTTGTCTTCCCCAGAGGAGATCTACAGATGTGCCCCCCCCCATAGCCAATGACTGACAGTTGTGAGTATATGAAAACCCACTTTTCTTGCCTTGGAGTAGGGAGCCCTTCATCAATAAATCACTTGCACACAAAATACTCATCTCAGGGTCTGCTTTTGGGAAACTCAATCTAAGGCAGAGTCTTTTCACATTTCAGGCAGATCACTGCACCAGCTGAGAAGAACCCGTTCCCACCAGTCACCCACTGAATTGAGAAAGCTGTCAGTACGGCATCCTTTACCACTTCCCATCAGAAGGCCTTTCAGGTATTAAGCAAAATTCAGTAAACTCTGAGCTCCTGGTAGTGTCTTCCTGTCCATGCAGTGAACAATGACTTTTGTATTTTTAAATACAGTTCCTAAAGAACACAAAGCTTTTAATTTCTCAGAAATTATACAGCAGATCCTAGACATAAAGTCCCTGGATAGTCAGTGCATGTCATTTAAGATAACTAAGACGGTATTTGATTACTATTAAACTTTCAGCTTAAAAAATAAGGTGTCACATGCATTTGGTAAGAAATTAAACAGAAGAGTATAAAATGAAAATAGTCTTTCTCTATTCTTCCTAAAACTTCTAGTAATATTTAAGATTTAATAATTCATTAAATTTATTGTTTTATTGTTTGCTATATGTCAGGCACTATTTATTCCTTTCTCTAAGCTAGTTATACTATAAAATTATTTTCCCGTATCTTTTTAAAAAAGATCTGTTTATTCATTTTAGAGAGGGTGGAGTGGGAGAGGGAGAGGGAGAGAGAGAATCTCCAAGCAGACTCCCTGCTGTGTGCGGAACCCAAAGCAGGGCTGGATCCTATGACCCTGAGATCGTGACCTGTGCCGAAATCAAGACTCAGCTGCTTAACCAACTGCACTGCCCAGGTGCCCCTCACATATCTTTTTAAACTTAATATCTCATCCACATTTTCCCATTCTAGTTCATGAAAATTCCTCCTCATTTTGTTTGATGGCTGCACCATAATTATTTTTATTCTGTTCTATAATATTTATTTTCATACTGAGGTTTATCCTTGCTTCACTAGGTTCAAAATTACGACAAATTCTTTAAAGCAACTTTTTCCCTTCCTAGTTTTATTAATTTGAGTCATCTGTTAGCTGGATTTTGTCTTCAAATAATTTTTGCACACTTGAGAATCTCTGTCTCTCGCTTTAATTTAATTTTTAATTTTTATTTTTATTATTTTTTTTAAAAGATTTTATTTATTTATTTGACAGAGAGAGAGACAGCCAGCGAGAGAGGGAGCACAAGCAGGGGGAGTGGGAGAGGAAGAAGCAGGCTGCCAGCAGAGGAGCCTGATGTGGGGCTCGATCCCAGAACGCCGGGATCACGCCCTGAGCCGAAGGCAGACGCTTAATGACTGAGCCACCCAGGCGCCCCTCTTGCTTTAATTTTAAATAACATTGTTATGGGGGATTCTGGAGGAAGTTTGATTTTTCTCACTTATAGCCCATCACTTATTTTTATACATGCTTTCATGGCATTTTTTTTTTTTTTTTCTTTTGAGGAAGCACGCATGCACAGGAGCAGGGGGGCTGGTAATGGGGAGGGACCGAGGGAGAGGAAGAGAGTCTCTTAAGCATGCTTCATGCCTGATGCAGAGCCCGTGGCAGAGCCCGACTGGAGGCCTGTTCTTATGACCCTGAGATCATGACCTGAGCCGAAACCAAGAGTCAGTCACTGAATTCACTTGGCCACCTAGACGCCCCAGCAATTTTTAAAAATATAAGTGATGCAATAGTCTGTTTCCCCCACCCTCTCTATCTCCTGGTTTTTTGTTTCTTGGTTTTTGATATTCAGTTTCCTGAAATTTCTTGTCCCTTAGGATGTATAGATTTAGTTCTCCCATTGTTTGGGGCAGAACTTCTTTTATAATTATTTATTTCCGTGTTATTAGTTATAGTCTTGTTTTTATGTAACAAATTATATGTATGAATGATCGTTGCGATCTGTCTTCCACATCTGTTACCTTTCATCTCCCTAATAGTTTTTAACCTCCTTGTCATTTTTTTTTTTCTCTCTGCATTATCTTTGATCATTTGAATGCTTTCCTCCATGACTGGGACTTTGTTTTGACTAAATTCCATTTTTTTCCTTGATGTTTCAAATGATGTTTTTTGGTTCTTAGTGGGTTTTCTTAGATTTCAGGAGACATGTGTAAATTACTGTGAAGTAGGTTCTCTGTTTTCAAGGCTTGATATGAAGTTGTACTTTGTCTAAGTGTCAATGGTGTGTGTATGGATATAATGGATATATATTTATATACTTATATATATTCATATATATTTACATATACATATATATGCACATATACATACTCTGTTTTTCTTTGACTTTGTTCAATTTATTAGACTAGATTTTTGGTATGATCTGGCTTTACTCTACCATTATAACTAGAAGTTGTTGACTTTTGTTCTTGATTAAAGAAACATTTTTGGCAAAGATTTTCCTCTGAGATGTCTCATTTTTACCTAAAAATGTAACCTTTAACAGCATAGTACAAAGGACATCAGTTTGAATTATGGATCTATTTCAGAAAACCAACAAAGCAAAAGTGGACTTCTATTCCATAATTCCTGAAGAATGAACTAAGGGCATTTTGAAGTGCTATAAATCATGCCTTAAAATTTGCAGGAATGGGTTGAATAAATCCAGTGGGTTTTGCATCCAATTCTGCATTATATGGGTTGATTATCACCTCTGGCAAACAAATGTATTCATTGATAGATCTGACAAAAATTGGAAAAAACAAAATTAGAATTGGTTGACCATGAAAAAACTTAAACTGATTCTATTTCTGTTTTGCAGTATCAGTTATCAAAGATAAGAAGATTGTGCTTATGATGACAATGACTTCAAGCATTTCATACAAGAAAGGATCTGTTAAGACTACCACCAAGGGATGAAGATTTCAAACTTGAGTTATATACTTCAAAATCTCCAACACAGTTGTTATTATTGTGTTAGTGATGAGAAACAGGATTCCAAACAGTATTCCCACTTCTTTCTTTTGCTCATGGCCATCCTTTCCTTCCATGTCACTCTCCAGGCCATAGGGGTCCGCCATATTTTGTCGTATGTGACTGATTTTCTTTTGCATATCATGTTTTTCAACAGAATTGAATTAGAGGTTATTTTTGAGGGGATTTTTTAATACTTGAGAGTAATATTTCCATAGGTTCATAGCAATCTGACTTTTTAAAATTTTAAAGAAATCTTAGCTTGGTCTCCACACTTCACCTCCTCATAACCTTTTCCCCTTAGCAAAAGCCTATGTGAAATTCTGAATTGTGAGAAACTCCCACTAGCAACCCACATATTTTCCCTCCAAATGGGCTTCTTATCTTTTGAGGCAGTTTTTCACATGGTTTTGGCTTTCACACTTTTGGTCATCTGTCATATTTTGTTTATTAGAACAGGTGGAGATTTAGTTCTATCTTTCCAAAGCCTCTAAAATAGAGAGGGTAAAATATAAAACTTTGCTTTAAAGAAGCTAAAGAGATGGAATGAAGTCTTAGACATATAAAGGAATTTGTAGCTTGACGCTAGTTTCCCTTAGGCCATCTTGACCTCTTTGATGAGGTCAGGGTTTTTTTTGTTTAGGGTCTGGATCTCTGCAGGAACCAATGCTGTGTCCAAGAGAAGGAGCCATCTTTTCCTGATCTTCTGGGGGCAGCTCATTCAGAGTCAAGTGTGGTATAATTTAGCTGTGTCTCACTGTGAACCTACTAAAGATCCATGTCATTAAAACTCTCTGGAACTGAGGGGGTGCCTAACTAGCTCAGTTGGTAGAGCATGCAACTCTTGATCTCAGGGTCATAAGTTCAAGCCCCATATCGGGCATGGAGCCTACTTAAAACACACTACACACATGCACACACACAAAACCCCCAAACTCTCTAGGACTGACTTTTCTCCAAGCTGTACACTGTGTCATGTCTAAAATGGAGACCGAATCCTACCACTCCTACCCCCAAAGCACACAAAGTATCCTGGAACTTTGGGTGCTTGAGGACCGCATATGAATGGCAGCAGGAAACTCATACTTGGTGTGTAGATGGTAGTTCAGGTGGGCAGTGCTGCCCAAAACTATGGCCAGTGGGGCCTATGATACTCAATGCTGGAGGGCGCGATGGTGCGCAGCAGAAGGAGAGTAGTTCGGGAAAATGCAGACTTCAGATGTCATATATGGTAACCCAGGGAATCCTCCTGGGTTTGCAGTAACATAGGGAAGGGGTATTATAGGGACCTGTGATATGTATTAGCAGGAGTTAGTAGGGAAGGGAATGAAGAAAAGGAACCAGCAAACATTCAAAACTGTATCTTTTGAAAAGAACACTTGAAGCTAAGATATTATTAATATTTCCATGTCTACTGTTAGTAAAAATGTAATGGTGCAAGGAAAAAGTTGATGGAATAGTGTTCAGAGATATTGGTGCTTCTGGTTATCTTTTATGTAAAAACTTTGTCCCCCAACTAACAAATAATTCATATTCTCAACATAAAGATAATAATGAAAGTGTCTTACACTCCTGTGGAATCCTGTCCTTTTCAAAGGCTTCCCCATACATACTTCTGAGTCACAACAGTCCAACAAGGTTGACAGGCCATGGGTTATTTCCATTTTGATAGGAGCAGATCAGACTTCAGAGGACACGGAAGTATTCCCAAGGATGACACAACTAACAATTAGAGGGATTAATACACTCAACCCAGGTCTTTGAACTCCATCCAAGAGCACTAATCTTTCTCCCAAATCATGCTCATTATAATGATTTTTCATAGCAAAATAGCTTGCATTAATTTTTAGAAATTCATATGAAATGTTATATTAGGCTAGTCCAATTTCTCCAATTTTTGTTTGATAATGATACTTTGTAGTAATGCAGCACACACTTTTCAAAGCACTGTCAAATTTTAAATAGCCTGAAGAAATTAACAGGGAAGTTATTACTATCTGTACTTGACTTGGAAGAAAACTAAGGGACAAGGAAATTAAATGACTAGCCTAAAATCTTCTGACTCCCCATACACTCATAACTTGAGTAGAGTGCTTCTTAAAACTCTTCGCACCATTACGTAAGTAATCCTTGTAAATATACTTAGGCCACAATCGCACACTTACTGTCATGTGTTTACATTTAATTCATCTTTTTCCTTCCTTCACATGCTTCATACATTGTCCTGGGTTCTCTCTCTAAGGCATTTATGGTAAACCCTGAACCAAAGCTGCTTCCATCTGAATTGAATAGTGCATTGACTTCTTTGGAACCAAAATGAGATCATCTTCACAAGCCACAAGTGAGTCTCCCTTTTTACCTCCCTCCCAATCCCAGCCTTCTTTTAAAAAAGAGCAAGACTGTTGTCAAAAATGACACCTTTTAAATTGGCAGTATATTAGAAAAACAAAAACAAAACTTTTTTTGAAAATAATTGAGGCTTATGGATATCAGCGGTGTTGCCTGCCATGCTACCTGACAGGTGCTAACCAGCCAGCTGAGACTGACTTCTGGTATCTGCCAGCCTCCTCAGTACAGCTGCTGGGCTTGCACCTTCATCAAAGAAGACACAAATGAGGAGTGTATAGGTTCTGGGGAAGAAAAAAAAATGACCTTCTTTTGTTTCTTCCTATTGCAGTCAGGAAGATCTGCCATTTAAAATGTTTTTCAGGGGCGCCTGGGTGGCACAGCGGTTGAGCGTCTGCCTTCGGCTCAGGGCGTGATCCCGGCGTTCTGGGATCGAGCCCCACATCAGGCTCCTCTGCTATGAGCCTGCTTCTTCCTCTCTCACTCGCCCTGCTTGTGTTCCCTCTCTCGCTGGCTATCTCTATCTCTGTCGAATAAATAAATAAAATCTTTAAAAAAAATGTTTTCAAGTTGGGGCACCTGGGTGGCTCAGTAGGTTAAGTGTCTGCCTTTGGCTCAGGAAGTGATCTCGGGGTCCTGGGATCAAGCCCCATATCAGGCTTCTCCCTCTCCCTCTGCCTGCTGCTCCCTCTGCTTGTACTCTCCACCTCCCCATCAAATAAATAAATAAAATTAAAAAATAATAATAATTTTGTTTTCAAGTCAACTGGTAGAAACCACCTCCAGCTGTAGCACATACCACCGGAACTCTATGTTCCTTCCCCTTCGGGATCAAAAACCAGAATGTTCTTCTTGGATCTCACTTACTGAAAGAGGCTTTTCTGAAAGGGAATGATTATGTATCAAACTCTTGATTGAAGATAAGTATTTTGTAGAGTAATTAAAGGGGATTTTTAAAAACCTTTTCTATTTTTCTATGTTTACTGCTTCCTGCAGAAAGTCAATAATAGCTAAAAATTTGGGAAGAAATGGGAGCATAAGTCCCTTCCACTTGGAATCACACCATTACAGTGCTGATGACTTGGCCATAGTTGTAGAGAGACTTCCAGTGTGCGGAGGCTTAATCCCCCAAATTGTGAAATGAGAATATGGAAAGGATAGTCGTAACTTGGAGATAATAATGACGATGTGAAAGCTTTTTGTACCCTCCTTGAACTAACACCATCCTTCCACTTCTAAGGAGAAGAGCCTCAGTGTATGTAGCACCTGCCTAATCAAGGAACAGCTGTTGGGTGTGGAGAATACACGGGGGCATCTTAATGTTAGGTGGTATGTATTTCCACTGGCCATCTCTTCTTTTTACTTGTACTTGGGAAGTGGTTAGCCTAGTGGGGAGTAAAAAACAAGACTACTTAACCAGAATGATCAAATATAAGAGCTTTCCATGAAACAAGCGTAGAGGTGACTCTTGTATCAATCTTGACCATTTTGGTAGATCAGACATTAGTTTTTACTGCCCTTCTTATCACCTTACATTTTTAAAAAAGTTACTTATTTACTTTAGAGAGAGAGCACGTGCACACAAGCAGGGGGAGGGGCACCAGGGAGAGAAATCCTCAAGCAAACTCCCCACTCAGTGCAGAGCCTGACGTGGCTCTCGATCCCAGGACCCCAAGATCATGACCTTCAAAAATCAAGAGTCTGACATTTAACCCACTGAGCCACCCGGGTGCCCCGCCTTACATTTTTTTAATCCCAAGAATCCATGGCATTGAAACACAATTCCACTTGCCACTTAGACTATTTTATTGGTCACTGAGAAATAGTTTGGTATGTAACGAAGTATGACATAAAATACGAACATTTCGGTAATGTAGCAGGGTGAGAAATAGGAAATGAATGGTAACAGTGTAGATTCTGGAGGTGACCACCAGACTTTCAGTCCTGATTCAACCACTTTCTGGCTATGGTCTTAGGCAGGTTACTTCGGTTACCTCGTCTTAAAAATGGGGATAAGAACTGTACCTGTCTTACTGGGTTATTGTGATGATTAAATAAAATAACGTCTATAAAGTTCTTAGCACAGTGTCTGGTAAACAATGTGTGCTCAAGAGAACTTATATGCTATTATTATGAGTAGTTTTACTGTTTTGCTAGATTACAAGGTCCAACCCTCCAATTCCAACTTATTTCTGATGACTCTTTTCTTTTGCCATATACCCACCTTGCAACAATCAATAGTTAAATTATTTAAATGCCATGTTCTTAATCCCTCATGGCCCTTTATCTCCTTTTCCAATCCTTCCTCAGCAATGTAGCTTGCCAAGCCCTTCTTCTCAGGCTACAGATTTTCTCATTTTTATTTTATTTATTTTATTTTATAGATTTTTCTAATTTTTATTTTCTAATTGCCTTTGGTATCCTTTCTCCATTCTTCAGTCTATTTCATACATTACTTCCAGCTACAGCTCTAAACACATCACTTCCTTCCAAAGATTTCCTATTGGGACCAATTTTTTTTTTTTTTTTAAACAGAGTACTTCCATATTTCAGATCTGCCCTCATAGTCCTTGTGATAGATTCAATTATTGGTCCCAATTCTTCACTTCCCTGTAATGGGATTACATATCCATACATTTGTTTTATAACTTTGCTATGCTCTCCCTCTGCAGGTGGAATTCTCTTCCCTACACCATGTGACTTGCTCTGGCAATGAAAAATGGGTAGATGTCATAGGAGCAAAGGTCTTACGTATATCTTTCAAGGTTTGGCTTGGCTCTTATATTCTGGATCTGCCATAAGAAGAGCATGTCCTGACTTCCTGCTGCCCTGTTAGCTTTGGCCCCAGTGTGAGCATACATGAAGACCTGAGCTCAAACCATAGTCTGTATCCAAGCCACCTGATGCGGAGTGGACTTAAGCTACCCAGCCAAGCCCAATCTAGATCGGCCAAAACTCGGCTGAACTATAGACCTATGAGCATGAGAATTATGCTTGTCGATGTGTCCCATTGCATTTTGGGGTGGTTTACTATACTTGATTATTGTTTTGATATCTGACTAGTACAGACCAACTACTTTTCCAACTTCACATCTGACTATAGTCTTGTGAATATGCTATCGTCCAGCTAATTATGACAGCTTGATGTCATATCCTGGTCCTTCTTCCTGTCTTCATACGAATATACATATAGCTAGCTAGTGATCGGTGGCACTGGCCTAAGTAATCATGGTGATCTGTTTGTAATCCTCCTGAATCTCAAGGCAGGCTGCCGTGTCACTCATGGTCTTGAATTTTTTGGTTTACCTTCTCATGTATGTGTAGTTTGACCTCAGAACTGGTAGGATGGGCATTGCCTTTTGGTAAAGGTTTAATATTTATTCAAGGGCCTATATGTTCCAGAACTCTGACTGGACTTTATATACAATGTATGAACATGAGGTAGAGATTATTTTCCCCATTTTCTAGAAAGGGGAAGGTAAGGCTCAGAGAAGTTATGTAACTTGTTCAAAATGTAAACAGAAGTGGAGCTAATACTCACGTTTGCTCTGACTCTTAATGCCATGCTTTTTGGTTATGCCGTCTTATCTTTTGCATCACACAAAACTATTAGGTAACTGACTTTTTGAACATGTAAGTGACATTAACAATAATGTTTTAACTATGATGAATATAGGACATAAGGTGTCACGACTTCATGATTTTATTAAAGGAATATTATTGACACATTCAAATTCCAAACCTTTTAAAAAATTTTATTAAGTAAACTCTACCCCCAACGTGGGGCTCAAACTCATGACCCCAAGATCAAGAGTTGCATTCTCTACTGAGTGAGCCAGCCAGGCACCCCGGGGTTCCAAACTTAAAGAGCTTATGCCTCCATCTCTTGAGGCTTGCTCTGAATATTGCCAATGTTTATTTCTCTAAGTTCTATAGAAGTCAGAAGGAAACCACAGAACAGCCACGCCAGGATAGCACAGAGAGTCTGACCTAAGCCCACAAAAGCCAAAAGTAGCAAGGTTGGAATTGAAAGCTTGGCTTGACACTGTCTCCTACTTATACCCTGGCACCTTTGGGCTTTGTCTTTTTTTAACAGCAGAGTGCCAGCCTCGAATTTTTAAACCTTAACTCTGAATTTCTTGACTCCGTGTGTCTAAGATAGACTTTGCATGTTACTATTTTGAAGCAGCTGTTTGTCAGAGCTGGGGAGGAGGGAGGGCATCAAAGCAGTTTAAGGGGAGGTACTTGTCTTAGAATTGAGGCTGCTGAGCTGCCAGATTCAAGCAAAGTGTTTGGTTTGGACACGCTGAACAGGCTCGCTCTAAATCAGGATTTCTCAGTCTCGGTGCCATTGACGTGAGGGCTTGGATGACTGTTGCGAGGGGCAGTCTTGTACGTTACAGGATATTTACAGCAACCTGGTCTCCACCCAGCAGAAGCTAGTAGCACCCAGTTCCCCAGATGTGACTCTAAAGATGTCTGCAGGTATTGCCAAATGTCCCCTGGGGGTAAACTCACCCAGATTGAGAACTGCTGCCCTCAATGAATAAGACAGATCATTACAGCCTTTTAAGCTCAGAAAGGAAAAGTAAAGGGATGACAGATACACATATCTAGAGAAATCATCCTAATAGCAATTAGATGAAATAATGGCGGGGGGGGGGGGAGGAAATTTCACTTCTAAAAAACGTCTGACGTTGTATTATATATGTCTCAGGAAAGAGCAAGTCGGATGAGGGAGCCAGTCAAAGCAGGCTAGGACGGCACACTCTGTATAGAGTAAATTAACAGTGAAACCAGTAGGGGAGCAAAATATACAAACCCTCATTGCGATACTGATTGTTCTGAACTGGTTGTTTGTAAGAAACAGGTGAAGCTCAGAAAACTGAGAAGTTAACCCTTTTGTAAGAGATATTTACATTCCTAAGGGAAATCTCCATTTGTAAGGGTGTCTCCCAGGCTGTACCAGGAAGAGGGGGGGATGACTCAGTCTCTAGAAACTCTTATCAGTGGAGAAGGACCCGCGACCTAAATCTGCATAACAATGATACTCTTAGTTACTGTGCTTGACCTGAACACCGCCGGTAATGAGCTCCTCACCCCTGAACATCTTTTGCCTTTAGCAGATGTTCTATAAAGCAGTGGTTTGGGCCATTATTAGGGGGTTACTCAACTTTCCTGGGTATATCCCATGTATACAGGAGGTATATAGATTACTAAACTTTTGTTTGGGTTTCTCCTGTTGATCTGTCTTTTTATTACAGAGGTGTCTCAGCCAAGAATCTACAAGGGTAGAGGGAAAATTTTCCCTCTACCACAGGTTCCATGTGCTCAGAGCCAGAAAAATTGAGAACTCCGCTGTTTTTAGGCTACTACATCATGACCTCCCCCCTTGTTTCAGGACTCAGTTTTGTGCCTTAATACCTGAGGTAGGCATTATTGTTCTCATTTTATGGATAATGAGCGAGACATGTAGAGGTGTCACTTGCCCAAGTTCACAGGGACAGAGGCAGGAATTAACCCCAGGTCTGCTTGGCTCCCAAGCCTGGGTTCTTCAATCACTGTGGTGTCTATATCCCACAGCTAGGAGAAGACCCTGGGTTCTATGGGACTTCACAAAGTAATCATCACATCTATTATCTTATCTTCCATTGAACCCAGGGCTGGTTTTCTTCTGGTGCCTCTGATTGTAGCTGATCACTAGGGCACTCAAAGAGATGACTGCCACACAGGATGGGCTCACAGAAGCCTCTGGCTCAAATATTGTATGAGTCTGTGATTCGACTCAAAGGCGTTCAGAGAAAGGAAGAAGCCATGTCATTACACTGAGCTGGCAGGAACTGCTGGAAAGGAAGCACTCAAGCCGTACAGCATAGTGACTTCCATGTTTCTGTAAGGAATTCCATATTAGTGCAGGAGGATAGGCTAGGATAAGGGGATAGTACGAGAACTTTCTTATGATGGGCCCAGCAGATAAAGAAACCCTTTAATGGGGAAGACATGGGAGTGCAAGGGGCCAAAAAAAAAAAAAAAAAAAAAAAAAAAAATTGCAATGAGGAGCTTGCCTTTGAACCTCTGACATTCTGCTAAGACAGTTAAGATTTCTTGGACTCAAGCTAAACCTAGGCATTGTTCATTATTAAATAAAATGCCAATAGATGTGTAATATTCCAGGCGTGTTGATGGTGAGTTTCACTTTAATTGACTACAGCTTTTCCCAAGAGCATGTTTTATAAGAATAAGGAAGAAGCTGATCAAGGTAAGCGGACAGTGGCTTGGGCAAGGATATGAATCTACCCAGAGTGCACAGAACAGGAAAGAGGGATGAGATGCTTGGACACATTCCAATTTCACTCCTTTGCTCGTGTATGCAGTGCATTTATTGCCTCTCTACAGTGTGCTAGGGACTGTGCTAGGTGTTGGGGTTATAGTGACAAGCGGAACAATGGAGGAAATAACACTTTTCAAATAAACAAATAATTAAATTTATAATTGGTCACTGTGGTAAGGACCCTGCAGGGAAGTACAGGGATCATTTGACAGAGCTATCTGGCTTGTCCAGGAGGTTAGGAAGGGCTATTCTGAAGGTGGAATGTTTGAGGCAAGTAGGGTGAGTGAAGTAGTTAGACAAAGTGGGGTGGGAGAGGAGAGAGCTTGTGCAAAGATCCTGGAACAAGGAAAACCTATGGTATTTGGAGGGATCGAAAACTGATTATTGAAATGGGAACACACAGGGCAAGAAGAAAAGTGGTAGGATATGAGATTGAAGAAATGGGAAGGGGTCAGACCAGGTTATCCTTAAAGAAATGTAATTGATATATTCAGATTCACCTTCTAAAAAGATCTCTGATTGCTGTTAAGAGGAGTTTGGATAAGGCCAGAGTTGATACTTGAGGAAGCTGTTGCAATAGTCCTGACAATATTAAAGAGTCATGGTGGTCGCAGAAATGGAGAGAAGCAGATAGAGTGACGAGATACTGAAGAGGATGAGCCAGTCTCCAGGCATTGGCCCCATCTGGAGCTCCAGGTTCTGACGTGATAATGATACCAAATTATATGACATACGTTTTCTTGTGATCATTAAATGTCATACCTGGGTATCACGTTCTCTAGGCCTTTCATTTTATAGATTTGAGAAATCCAATGGGGTACCTGGGTGGCTCAATCACTTAAGCCTCTGACTCTTCAGCCCAGGTCTTGATCTCAGGGCTGTGAGTTCAAGCCCCATGTTGGGCTTCACGTGTGGAGCCTACTTAAAAGAGAGAGAGCAAGCGAGAGAGAGGGATAAAGAAGACTGAACAGTGACGTGAATTGTTCAAGGTCACATGAGAGTGGCCTCACTGGGACTAGAACCCGGGGACCAGCCAGTTGGGGGTTGCTCAGGGTACAGGGTCAACATGCACAGTTTCCTGATAGACATGGAAATGTATTATAAAATGACATGGAAGGTAAGAAGAGATATCACCCTAAACCCCATTTCTGGTACATGGTAGGCCATATATTAAGAGTAAGACTAAATTAAGTGTCTTTACTTACCCCTAACCTACCCTTGTAAGAAGAAGAATTTGGTCATAACTATATATAGTTATGATATATATATATTATATTTATTATATATATTATATTAATTAATTTATTATATATATTATATATAAATATATTTTAAGCCTAATAAGACCCGGTTGTTGGTTCTTAAGAAATAGAGGGCACAGAAGGAATTTGGATTTCTCATACACATTAAAGGGAGGGAGGATTGATTAAGATAGGGTTCTTTGTTTACAAATTGCAGAAACAGACTCTGGCTAAATTTAGGTAAAAAAATATAAAACAAAACAAAACAAAAAAACAACAAGCAACAACAAACAAATGAAAAACCCTCAATCAACCAATCTACAAATAAAACAAAACAATAACAAAAGAGGAAATTGTTAGCTACTGGGAGTTCAGAGAAACATCCAGAAAGTGGCTGGAGAATTGGGTCTGGGACAGCACCGGGATTGGAAGCTGGGAGCATGAACCACTGGGATGTTCTCTCACTGGGAACAATCTGAGTAGGACTTTTCTGCCAGGCTGAGTCACCACAACACGGCTCAGTTGCCATGTCTCTCTGCTCAAGATGTACATTTCAGGAGGGACCCTCCGATTGGCCTGGCTTAAGCCATGTGCCTGCCCTTTGGCTAAAAGAGGGTTTCGTCCCTGAATAGAGTACCTCCAGGGAATATCTAACTGGGAAGAGGTAGTTACAATAAAGGAAAGTAGGGCTGCAGTCAGAAAGAGACGTAGATGTTAGGCTCCCAAAAGCAAATGTACCTTTAGAATGCCATGGAAAGAACAGTTCTTATTGCAAGGTTTAGCTGCCAGTGTCATTTTTCTTAACAATCCATAGGGAGAGACCCTCCTTCCTTCTTTCTCCCTACCCTGTTCCCCACCCCACCTCTCTAGTGTCTTCAGGCACTAGGATCAGAGGTCACCCCATCTGCTGCAGGCCAACAGAAATGGGGTGTAGGAGGAAGCCACCAGCTTCAATGAACAACCAAGCCTGAGTGGTTTAGGATTAATTATGAGGACACAAAGGCGTGTTAACTTTAAAAATAAAACTGCGAGCTCTTCTACCAGGAAAAGTGGGTTTATTCTGGAATAACAGAGAATTACAATCCAGGACAAGCAAGCTATGGCACAAAGTCATAGGCAAGGCCCTGCTTCAAAGCGGTGGACTGCTTTTTTTATAGAGGAAAGAGGGGACGTTGGAGAAGCTGTTGTAAAGAAAAAGTCCATTGGAGTAAACTTGGAGTTCGAAGTATACTGGCTTTTCATTGGCTGATTGTGACAGTCTCTCATTGGCTGGGCTGTTGAAGGGGCGGGGGGAGGGGGTAGGAGGAAAGCCTTTCCTCCTCCTGCTGGGGTGGTAAAGTAGTCTCCGCAATAATCCTGAGTCCCTGTCTTCCTGTTGGGTCTGCAATTGGCAACAAGTGGCAGGATGTGAGAGCTCCCCCTGCCGAACCTCCTGGCTCCATTTTAGTGAAGTTTCACTTTTTAAATTTTCACAGATGGAAAGTTGGCAGGATATGGTTGGGGAGGACATACGGAATTGAATGAGGGAGATCCAGAGGTCCAGGGACCGCCCCAGGGTCCTGTCGGGAAGGAAAGGGAGAGGATACCCATATTGAGACCGCAGCCTCCCCGACATAACCTGAACCTCAAATACAGAACTGTTTCAATTTTCCTTGGGAGCCAGTGTTTCTTGAAAAGACCAGGAAAGCAGACTTCCTACCATGTAGTTTCCATAAGCAACCAGTGGATGTGTTCACTGTTGATTAAACAAGTTGAACAATGTCTTTTCCTTTGCTTTGTTGCTAGTGGCTTTCCCACATAGAATGGACATTAGAATCACTTATGGGCCTTTTCAATAAACCAGTGCCTGGGCCCCAAATCCACAGATCTGAGTTTGATTGGGCTGGGTTTAGACCTGAGCTTCCGTGTATTTTAAAGCTTCCAGGTGAATCTGACATGCAGGTTTAGATTTCCCAGGGATGAGAAGTCTACATTGACTTTCAAAGGGGAGATTTGATTAGCCTCTTTTGGCACTCTCAGTGCAGAACGCTGCGTTTGGGAACAGACACTTCCTCCAGTGCCAGCATCTTCAAGGATGCCTCTGGCCAGTACAGCCGTGCCTGGGCCAACCCGCACCCCCTTACCCCAGACTCACTGAGATAGAAAGAGCAACCAAAGTAGAAAATATGGATGGATATATGCATGGCTAGTGCCGACCCTCCCAGACTCCTCCTTCCAGGCATCTGGTACACCAGGTCCCTGGGGCTCTAATAGAGTCCTCTCTATACTAAATTAATACAGAGCATCACACCTCCGAGTGCAATAAACACCTCACATTGTCCTCTACATTCAATGGTATTGCTTTCCAGGGGCAAACTTTCCCACCAAGTGATTACTAGTATCTTAAGTAATCAGCTTGTCAAATGAGCATGACACATGAATAATATCTAAAAAGCAACACTTTTGTCTTCCACACTCCTTTTAAACATTTCCCCATGAGTTCATTGCTCATTCATTCATTCGTACAGTCTTTCATTCAACAAGTATCTACGAAGTACCTACAAATACCTATGTGTTGAATCAAGTAATATCCTAGGTACTATAACAGAATGCCTTCCCTTATGGTGCTTACATTCTAGTTGTATGAAATAAGCAATAATAAAAAAGAAAAGATATCAATGTTAGCAAGTGATAACAGTGGTGGAAAAACTAATTCAAGGAAGGAAGATAGGACTGTCTCAGACACCTATGGTAGACACTGTTGGTGACCTTCCCAGCTCCCCTTTAATGGGAGAGTGTGCCCCTGTCCCAAATGCTGTGTTAGCTGTTAATGACCCACAGGTGCATTCTTCTCCTGAGACTTATCTTCAGCTGTTAGGAGCCCTTTTGCCAGGAGATGCCTGGAAGTTTATACATCCCACTAAGGGGAAGCCGGCAACCAGTGGCTGACGGATACGTGGTATATAACCCAGCCTCCTTGCATCAAGATAGCTCAATTCTGTACTGCCATTCATATTTCAAGTTCTCCATGGGATTAGGTAGGGGAAGCTAGAAATCACAGCTTTGCTTAGCAGCTTCTCCTGCTTTAATCTCCTTCCCTTGCTTCTTACAGGTTTCTCCTGAGAACGCTCCCTCAATAAGTTACTGCACAGACCTTGTTGTAGGGTCTGCTTCTAAGGACTCCAACCTAAAACAATATGCAAAGGAAGTAAAGGAGCATACTTTGCAGATACCTGGGTGAAGAACATTCCAAGTGGAGGGACTGAGCTGATTTAAACTGGCTGCTTCTAGGAAAAGCAAGGACAGGAGGACCTTCCTAGGACATTACAATAATTTTGGCCTTTGCGGGCAGGATTTTTGAGCATAGGAGGGATGTGACACCCTGCCTTCCGTGTTAACAGGCTCTGGGCCCCAGTGACAAATATCTTCAGCGCTTTTCTACTGAGTTCTCCTTGCCTCTTAGGGAGGCGTTTCAAAAAGCCCAGGTTGACTTCATGCACACTCTGCCCCCACAGCCCACATCCCTTGCTCAGACAAAATGTAGACCCATCTCAACCCAGCAGCTGCTCCTGGGTGCCACCACTAAAGCTTGAGGTCAGCCCTTCTCACTCTAGATTTGTTAAAGAGGACTCAGACCCAGTCTGTCCGCTGTGAGTGAAAGTCAAGCACCATCTCCTCTGTCTCCCAGCGCAAGGCTCTCCAGGGGGTCCTTTTGAAGATTCCATCATCACCCTTTGATTACTCAGAAGCAACCATGCCCCACCCCCTCCCCAAAGCAATATGGTGGAGCAGGGCCCTCAGAATGACAGCAGCTCTATGCAAACACATCTCTTAACCAGTGTTCTGTGGCAACTTCTACAAAGGCTCCTCACTGGACTTGAGGGGAGGCGGCAGTTACAGCGTGGCCCCCTCCCACACGCCCCTGGTGGGAAGGTCCACGGAACTCACAGCAGACTTTTTTCAGTGGCAGCCACCTTCCCAAATTCTCCCTCCTTCTCCTCTCTCTAATCTTCTCGAACCACCTGAGGGATTCACATGTCATGGAATGAATTTTCAAATTCATTTCTTCTATAAATCTGCATAATCTGCAATCTGTCCCATTGAATGCTGAGAAATTCTAAAGCAAAAAATGGAGTGCAACTGCCCTCACTAAGGCTGAAGTGTATAGAACTTCCAGTTATAATATGCTGCTACATTGTCCTAGTTGGAAATTGTGGCAGAGGCTACTAGTCGTCCCTCAAAATCTGTTTTCCTTTTCTTGTATATTTTAGAAGTTCTGATTCTTTAGAAGTTCGTGGTGCTGTGAAGAAAGATCTTCTGCCCTCTGTAGGACTCCCTAAATATCCCAGGGAAGGATTCGAATTTGCATGGCTTTGCCTTACATACCCACCTCTAGCTTGATCAACGTGGCTGCAGGATAAGATGTTTGGGACAAGAAGATTTTGCTAGAACCATATACACTTAGCCTGGAGAGAGGAGCAGTTGTCTAAAAAAAGAGGGTCTGTCCTCGTAAGGAGAGATTGGCGCTGGGCAGATCAAAGAGAAATTCACATCAGGGGCTTTTAAGATTTTTGAGGCTGATACTTCCTGTTTGGGTCCCATAGCCCTTCTGTGGTCACTGTGTAAGGTGATCCAGGCTAATTGCCAATTTGTATCTGAAGTAAGAAGCCTGGGTATTTTCTTTGATCTTGAACTTACTTTTATTTCTCACATGTGCTGCCCTGATAAATCTACTTATTAACACTTTCTCTGTTTTGCCCTATATCCTGCATAGTCTCTGTTATGTTTCTGTTGAAAATCTTATTCACACATTTGTGTGCTTGTCTTGATTATAGGAATTTTTATTTTTACTGATTCCTTGTCTTTGCTTTATTTCAAGCCTATTGATTCAATCATCAAGTTACACACACACACACACACACACACACACACACACCCCATACAAAACACTATCTTGAGTGCTAGAAAAGACAAGCCAAAGCTTTAGTGTTATGTGGAAATCAAGACAAGACAACTTCCGAAGTAAGCAGACCCATCCAAGAAGTGTTGCTGGTGGCAGTAGTGACAGAAGGGGAATCATCTTTAAACTTCCGGAGTAGAGAATACATAGGATATGACTAAACTGGAAACCTCAAGCAGTAGGACTACCTTATTTAATAACTTGGAGGCAAAGGCCAAAAGAAACAGCAAAAAGAGATGAAAGTGAGCGCCTGGGTAGCTCATTCGGTTAAGTGTCAGACTCTTGACGTTGGCACAGGTCATGGTCTCAGGGCTGTGAGATGCGGCCCTGCTTTGGACTCTGTGCTCAGTGTGGAGCCTGCTTGAGAGTCTCTGTCTCCCTCTCCTTCTGCCCCTCCCCCCCACATGTGTGATCTCTCTCTCTAAAAATTTACACATATATATATATATATATGACGAAGGTGGTTGCTTCTGGAGAATAAGTTGTAGTTGGAAAAAGAAGATGGCCCAGGGGCTGATTACTTTCATAAAAAATCTTAATTGTATGGTTGTTAAATTATATGCACGATAATTTGATAAAACAAAAATGCAACGAAATCACAGCCCCAGTGGTACTGGATTCTGGCCTGGCTGACTTGCATGGCTCAGGTTTTCTGTTGATGTCTCTTGTGAGTTGAGTTCCCTGTATCTGTCCTTCTGGTTTAGTCCCTACTTTTGAGGGCACCTCCTAGACTTACTTCCTGAGAGAGAAGCACATACGAAATAAAAATTGTAGAAATTATATATATATAAATGTCTCTCATCGACACTGAAATTTAATTGACTTGGGCGCAGAATTCTAAATTGGTACCCATTTTCTCGCAGAATTTCTCTGTTGTCCTTTAGTTTCTATTGTTTTATTGAGAAATCTGAAGCCATTCTGAATCTTGGTCCTTTGTAAGTAAAAAAAAAAAAAAAAAATCTTTGCTGGAAGGTTTTGGGATTTTCTCCCTGACTGTAATTCTCCAGCTATGGTAGGAATCCGTTTCAATTTATTGTGGTGAAACTTGATAAGACCTTTTTAATTCTGGAACTTTTTTGTTAGCTTTTTCATTGGTTATTTTCTCTCTTCTATCTTTCTAGAACTCCTTTTGTTTAGATATTTAGCCTTCTGGACACTCTCTATTATCTAATTTGCAAATGTTTTCTTTCTTATTTTCTATCTCTCAGCCCTTTTGCTCTACTTTCTCTTTTTTTAAAAAAAGATTTTATTTTTAAGTAATCTTTACATTCAATGTGGGGCTCGAACTCACAACCTCGAGATCAAGGGCTGCACACTCCACTGACTGGGCCAGCCAGGCCCCCCTCCCTCTCTTTCTGAGAAATTTCCTCAAAACTCTCTTCTAGCACTTTTACTGACAAGTACATTTCTGCTTTCAGATTTTTATTTTCCAAAACTCATTCTGGATATCTGCTTTTTTTTTTTTTTAACAGAATCCTATTTTTATTTCAAGTATGCATTATCTTTTCTCTCAGAGAATGAAATGACAGTCGAGGTTTTTTTAAAAGTTATTTTAAAGATTTTATTTATTTGAGAGAATGCGAGCACGAGCTGGAGGGGTTGGTGGGGAGGGAGAGAGACAAGCAGACCCCCAGTGAGCAGGGAGCCCCCCATGCAGGGCTCCATCCCAGGACCCTGAGATTGTGACCTGAGCGGAAGGTGAATGCTTAACCAATTGAGTCACCCAGGCGCCCAATGTGTTGTTTTTGTTTTTAAGTTGTCATCTCCTTGCTTAGACTTGTGACTTGTGCTGCGGTCTTCCACAGATGTTTGATAATCCTTCGCTCTCCAAATATGGTGCTCACATCTCAGAGTCCAGCTTTCTTGCGTTTATTAAGTCAGTCAATACTTGTCTTTCTGCTTTCCAGCTTCCAAAATGTTATCACTATCAGAAAAGGAGAGAGCCTTCAACAAGAGAATTCTGTCAATGAGAAGAGATGATTTTGCACTCTTCATCTCTGCTGAGAATGTACTATTTAGAGCAGAGGCTGAGAAGCAGAACGGTAGGAGGACTGGGAAGGAGGACCGTTCCTGCTCAGTGGTCTAGAACATTTCTGTTCTGTTCCCCAAATTACCGAACCCACTCAGATGTGCTCCAATTTCCCACCTCCCCTAGAAGGGCGGCCTGAGCCCCATCTATGGCAAGCCCCCCGGGGATCACTCCTTCCCCTTCTCCTTGCTTCCTGAGCAGCGGATCCAAGCAACCCGCTTTTCCATGTGCAAATCTTATCTCTGAAAGCGGTGTTAGAAAAGTCTTTTCTCCATCTCATTACATTTCCAGAGATTTTTCTTGAATGTGGTTGGCAGATGAATCAGTGTCTTTTTTGTGCCTCGGTCTCCTCTTCTGTAAAATGGGGATAACACCGCCTCCCCCACTGCACCGCTGTGAGCAGGAAGTTAAAGGAGGCCAGGGGTCGAGTCTGCACATCAGGAGCAGGGCTGCCTCTGAGCGCTCTGAAAACTAGAAGCACGGTGGAGACACCTTCTCCCGAAACCTCCTGTACCAGGGGCCCATGGTGAGGGCTTGCACTTTTCCCAGCAAGGCCACCAGTGTTCGCAAAAGTGAAAGTAACTTTAAACCCCTTGAGATCAAAACATAAGGTGAAAAAAACCCAGTAACTAAATTCTCACCCCAACAACCATTGCAAGTAAAACCAAAGAGGAAAAAGAAGGTATCAACCTCTCTAGACCGACGTGCAGGCAGCAGGGTAAGCAAGCAGCCCAGCTTTCTACACAAACCCAGGGAAGGTGCGAGACGCAGCGGGGTCTGTGTCTGAGGGAAGTAAACCCAGGGAATGTCTGCTTGACACCTCTCTTGCTGCCTCCCCTTACCCCTCTTCCTTCTATTTTTATAACTTTGAGAAGAACAGGAAGGGGGTATATATATATTTTTAAATGTTTTTCAGCCTTCAGGGGCTGCCTGTGTTCTAGAAGGGGATGAGGTTGCGAGCTTGCCACATAAAATGATTCTAACCTGGGGCAAGGGCTTCAGGCTCTCCAGTTGGTGGGGGAGGAGCTGACGAACCAGGTTGGGGGGACGTTTGCCATCTCCTCTCAAGCTGGCGCAGGGAACTGTAGTTCACAGTATGCATGGTAGTCAAATCCGAAGTGAAAAAATGACTCCAAGATTCTTGACTCATCAGTGAAAGGGGAAGGTAGCCGCGGAGCTCAGGTTTGAGAAGGTGGCCACGAGCCGGGCTGCCAGGTCACTTGTGTCTCCTGGGACAGACCTCTGCTGCTGGAGGCAGTGACAAGCAGATGACCGAGGCTAGAGACCACAGTTGCCGCTCAGTGGCCCAAGGGTGTACACAGGTTTGACTGAAACTGTCCCGTGCAAATAGAAAGTAGGAAAAATGGACATGGTCTTCAAAGCAAATTCATGATCCTTAGGGTAGCTTCTGGTCCTGGACTTCTTTCGTTTTCTTCCCTTTTTTTCTTTCTTTCCTTCTTTTCTTTCTTTCTTTCTTTCTTTCTTTCTTTCTTTCTTTCTTTCTTTCTTTCTTTCTTTCTTTCTCTTCTAGCCACTCCCAAATCCATTCTCTGTTTTTCTTCCCTGTGTAGCTTCCCGTCCGATGTTTCCATTTTTCTTCTCATCAGGTTAATGCTGCGCATAGATTTGCCATACTTAGAAAATAAAACACAGTTAAATTTGAATTTCAGGTAAGCAGTGAAAAAAATTTCAGTATAAATAGGCCCCCAGGTGATATTTGCTCATGTTTATCACAAGAAGTTCTTTGTTGCTTATCTGAATTCAACGGAACAGACTTCCGAAAAATCATTCATCGTGGATCTGAAATTCATTTATCTGATAATCTGTCTCTTCTCTGGCAATGCTAGCTCTAGACCTTTCCTCTAAGGTCTTTCTAGAGAAAGGCTTTCTTTAAGGCAAGGGGAGAAATAAAGGACCACAGGCGAGTTAGTTCCCATGCTAGGACCGACTACCATGAATTCACATTGACCCAAGAAGCTAGTTTGGTTTGCTGGCTTTGGTTTGCTGGCGAAGAGTAGGATGAATAGCCTGGTGTTAAGTTTGCTGCCTCTCCCAAGGAATAACCTTATAATGAACACCCCTAGCTCTCAGCACAGACCTGACGAGCTGTGAATCTGGACACCTAGGTCTGCTGCATCGCATTCCTCACACCCGGGTTATTGAACCGACACGATTCGGTTTTTGAGATTGTTCTTTTCAACTGGGAGAACTTCAGTTCAGAGAACAGGTATTTCTCGAGTCAATGCTAAGTCATGAGCCAGATGCTTCTTGAGGTACAAAGCTGCAAGGATACGTCTCCCACCTTCACCACATTCGAATTCGCTTGGGGACCACACAGAAAAAGGCAGCTGGGCTTCCGAGGAGTCTAATTGTTATAGGGGCAGCGTGCATTTAAGATGCTGTAAAGCGTGGGGGAAATCCATTCCCTACGGTATTGGATGTGTTTTTTTTTTCCTTTGGAAAAGTTTTTGAAAGCTCACAGATCTACAAAACCAATAACCATGTACCCCAACCACTTTGTGAATTAGCAGAATTATTAACCTTTTGTGTTTTGCCTTATAGAGAGAGAATTTCACACATTTTTTTTTTTTACATCTTAGCATCACTCAAACTGGGTGCATTTTAAAATTAGTTGCATATTGTGGCAACTTTCTTCCTCAGTGATACATAAAATAATAGTGGTTTTTTCATCAGTGACGTCTTAGAGTGGATAAAACAGCCTGATTTTTACTATTACAATCACATTACAGATAAAACTGAAAGACTTTTCTTCTCTCCTACCACTCGCCCTCCGCCAACTGCTTTCATTTTGTTTTTTTCCCCAGAGGCAGACTCATAAATGTGGTGGCTTTCAGGCCATGGTTTCTATACATGTATATATATTTCTCAATATATAGTATTATTCTCTGTGTCACTGTTCTGTACATATAATTTTGCATCTATCTTTTCCTTTTTTTTACGTACAATTAGATTTTAAAATCTGTCCATGATGTATATAGACCTTATTTCTCTCCTTTATAATGTTGCATTGGATGAATATACTGTGATTAATTTATCCATTTCCCCATTGATGGCCATTTAAGTGGTTTCCAATTCATTTTTCCAGTTTTACATTCTTGTAAATCAGAATTCTCTATTTAGAATTTAATTTAGTAATCCACATTTAAGAATGGAATTTCCAGGTTGTAGGTATGTACATTTTCAATTTCTAATGTACCCTTAATTTAATGAAGTCTGCATTTAGGGGTGATTTTAGCTTTATGGGTGAAATCTGGATTTGTTATTCTGTAAGGTTTGGGTTTTTTTTTCCCTCCTCAAAGGAAAGCCCTTTCTGTTTTGCCTTTCACCCCCCTATTTACCAGAAATCATAGTAGTACAGTGACTCTCTGTAAATGTTAGCTTTGAAACGTTTGTGATGGTTCGTGGGCCCTCGGTCAACTGAACCACCTACACCTCCTAAATCATCACTATATTTCTAAAGACTTTCTTTTTTTTAAGGATTTTATTTATTTATTTGACAGAGATAGAGACAGCCAGCGAGAGAGGGAACACAAGCAGGGGGAGTGGGAGAGGAAGAAGCAGGCTCATAGCGGAGGAGCCTGATGTGGGGCTCGATCCCATAACGCCGGGATCACGCCCTGAGCTGAAGGCAGACGCTTAATCGCTGTGCCACCCAGGCGCCCCTTCTAAAGACTTTCTGTGCTTGAAAGGCCACGCGAGGCCCTCTCAGGCCCGTATGGGGATCATCTAGAGTTGGAGGGAGATGGTAACATCAGCGCGAGATTTTAGAGATACAAATCTGTGTGTCAGGGCCTAAGGTGGGCATCCCCATTGGGTCCAACAGTGCCACATCTAGAAATTTATTGTAAGGAAGTAATTAAAAATGTGCCCAAAAGTGAAGCGACAAGGTATTAACTACAGATCAGTTTATAACAGTAGAAAGTAAGAAATACTGTTAAGATTACATGATAGAAGTAACCTGCTGATTTATAAATAAATCAGGGTGGGTTTCTATGTGTGTGGGGGAAAGCCCCAGAAAGTGCACATAGCATGTTGTTAAGTGAGCAAATGGGGTAGAAATAGTTTGAAGAGCATGGCTTCTTTTTAAAAAGATATTCATGGAAGAATCTCTGGAAAGATATAATGTTACCAGGCTAACAGTGGCTCTTTCTGGGATGTGGGATTATGGATGGGTTGTATTTTCTTCCTTTTGTCGTCTATCTTTCTAATTTTTATAAAGTGATCATACATTATTTTTGTGGCTTAAGTAATTAAAAAGAAACGTGCCAGGATTTTGTTTGGTTGGGTCGTGGTTTTGGATTGAGAATGAACACTGGGAGGGAGGTAGTTTGGTAAGAGAATTTAGGAGCAAGATAAGATGGGGGAATATATCTTAAAAAACACAGAATCTGGGAATAATTTTGCATTTTTCTTGTGCATTTTCTTGGCCCTTGTTCTCCAAACTTTTAAAAGGACTCTTAGCACCAATATCCAAGATGACTGCTGTCTTGCAGTGAATAATCCAGTTTTCCTTTTGTTCCTGAAAGACTTCTGCATTTCTTCCTTCACCGTAGGTGGAGAGTTTGAGCTCCCAGCGAGGACCTGCGGAGAAGTAGATTCGATTGCCTTCCTTGAGAGTGGATTTAAGAAAGGTACCTAATGTTTCCTTTAGTTTTTTTGTTTGTTTTAGTTTGGTGGAGAACAAAATCTCCTCCAGAATAACATTTTCTTTGTAGCTTCACTATCCTGTCCTTGAATCTTCACTGTGGAAAAAGAAATCACTTGGTTAAGGCAAGAAACTCTATTTACTGTGAGCTGCTTACCAGTTTCATAATGTCCAAGTTACAGTGTGCATAAAGAAAATATGGTTGCATGCAGAAGGGCTCTTCAATGGCTGTAGATACAAACATTCAAATAATTTAAAGTTGTCACTATAGTAAACTAACCAAAAATGTTAAAAATGGTAACATCGAATGCTGCCCGGTTTAGGGGTTATGGAAAACCTGGCATATGTACTCATTGACAATAACACTTTAAACTGCTTCAGTATTTATGGAAAGCATCCTCATGATACGTAAGAATGATCAAAACGTTTTCACTTCTGCAAGAAAAAGTGATTGGTACAAAAATGTACACCAGACCATTTGCTGACTTTGCCGACTATCCTTTTATGATGTAACTTGAGTGCAGTGGCATCACAACGTTCAAAATTCTTTCCAACTTTGAGTCACCGATTTTAGGATTCCTAAAATTTTCGAGGTGGAAGGAAATTTACAAATGTAGCCACATGGCCCAAAAGAGCTGAAAAGATTTTTCCTAAGGTCCCCCAGCTAAGAACCGAAGAAGCTGGGTTTGTGGTTCGTGACTCTCTAATTATGAGTTATGTATCTTTCACGCAATACCCATGTTGTCAATAATGAGACAGCACTCCCCCCCCCCCCCCCCGCGAAGCAAGTTGTTGGTCAAGGCAGAGTCATGCTGAGAGGACCTTAGGGAGCTCGGTCAATTCTACCATCATAAAGAGAAAGAAAACGAGGCCCATGGAGGTGAACTGATTTGGCTCAAGGTCAACGAACTTCCTGTAACTGTTTCTTGGATGAGAGAGCAAGTGTGGGAAATGGGTCAGCGGCGTGAACGCCCGCTTCCTCGGGTTGCAGTATTTGGCTGAAGGCTGAAGAGATACAGTGCAATGTTGGGTTAAGCAAGTGTAGCGCGTGCTGGTGCGGCTTCTTCTGCATTCCAGACAGACAATAGCTCTGGAAGTGGTGTGAATGGCACCCCACCCCCACAATTAACCTCAAAGAGGTGTTAATTTCACAGTCAAACTGAGGACCATTTAAATTCAGGCTGTGTCAGAAAACAAGCATTTCTTTGGAACCAAAAGAACAATTTGTCTCTTTTCTTTTGCATTGTCTGTCCCATTAATGTTCCCAGAATAAAGTGTCTTTGAACAGACTTTCCCTGCTCCTAGAATGCCCCACATCCCAGTCGAGGCAAACAGGACCTTTAAAGGAGAAGAAAAGGCGCTGGAACACCCTCTGGTGAAGACAGCAGGAGGAGTGGGTAAGTGCCTCCGAAGAAGGCCATTTCTGGAAGTAAAGCCAACGCAGCACACATTTGTCCTTCTGAGCATTCTCTCTTGTTAATGACATGATGGTGTCCTTCTAGACTTCATCACATTTGTTAGAGAGTGGAGACTTTTTCTCTCAAGCCACTGATTTTGTTTATGACCACGTGGTTATGGTTTTGGATAACTCTACATTTCTTTTCTCCATTTCGTGGTTTCTCAATCTTAGACACTACTGACATTTGTGCTGGATATTCCTTTGCTGAGTGCTACGGGGAGGGCGTCCTGCGTATTATAGGACATTTAGCAGCATCCTTGGTCTCTACCCACTAGACGCCAGGAACACACTTCTTCCCCATGTTCCCCATTTGTGACAACTGAAAATGTCTCCAGGCATTGCCACTGTCCCTGGTTGAGACCTAGTCCCAGCATGCAAGTCAACAAAAAAGCTGTGCTATTCTAATCTCAAAAGACACCCAAAACCTTTCCTCGAGCTGGGCTCAAATTGCATGGCCAAGACTTCCTGACCTTCTTGGTACTGGACCACCCACTGTATTGAAATAAAAATCAGAAAACATGAATGTTGTGTTATTTGGGAAATCACAGGGATATGACGAGCTTAATTCTTTATCCCACTCCATCTTTTTTTTTTAAAGGTTTTTATTTATTTATTTTAGAGAGAGGGAGCTCAAGTGGGAGGGGCAGGAGAACCTCAAGCAGACTCTGCACTGAGTGCAGAGCCCAATGCAGGGCTCAGTCTCATGACCCTGAGATCAGGACCTGAGCCAAAACCAAGAGTCTGACGCTTAACCGACTATGCCACCCAGGGGCCCCTATCCCACTCCATCTTCATTATTCCTTCCATCTGTATTTTATTAGCACCAATTTATGTGGTCTATACCTAAATATATTACCATTTTGCTAAATAATCTGTATAATAGTAGTATCTACCATGTATTGAGACTTACTACCTTCCAGGTTCTGTACTATGCATCTTATATTGTCATAACCTAAAGAGTTAGGTACCTATTGTCCTCATGTCACTAAAATGTAACTCTATGAGGGCAGGGACCATATGTTTAATTGACGAATGTACCCTCAAGACTTTGCACAGTCGCCAGCACATGTGATTGTCCATAGTAGTGCCCAGTGAATATTCTTTAAAAATGAATCAACGATTGAATAAATTTTTTTGAAGATCTTTGATTTCTCCCTTTCATAACCCAAACCCAGACTTGCAGCATATCCTGTTTCCTCTACTTTCCAAATATATTCAGAGTATAGTCATTTCTCACTACCTTTACTACTACCTGCCTGACCCAGGCCAGCATGATCTCTCCCCTGGATAATTGCAATAGTTTCCTAACTGTTCTCCATGCTTCTGCCCTCATCCCTACTATGGCCTGTTATCCACCCAGCAACCAGGAATCCTTTCAGATAGTTGAGATGATTTCACTCGAAATCTTCCAATGGCTCCCATCTCACACAGTGCAAAAACCCTAGTCCTTTTAGTGGCCTACAAATTCTAGATCTTGGGTCTTCTGTTCCTTCTCTGGTTTCATTTTCATGTATTCTCCCCCTCACTCACTCTGTTCCCTTTACGCTGCCCTTCTTGCTGTTCTTTGAACATACCAGCACACTCAAACTGCCAAGCCTTTGTACTAGCTGCTCCCTCTGCCAGAACACCCTTCCGATAGGTCTCTCTATTTAACCCACTCCATCCTTACATCTTTACTGAAATGTCATCTTCCCAACGAGGCCTTCTCTGGCCACCTTTATTTAAAGTTGCAACCCTCTTGACCTCCTTTGCTGTTTAATGTGGCCCTATTGCATTCATCATGTTCTAATAAACCAGAATGTAAGTTTCATGAAGGAAGGGAGTTTGGTCTGTTTTGTTTGCTAGGAAATCTCCAGCACCCAGTACTAGCAGGTAACAGGTGCATAAATATTTGTTCTTATTAAATGAATGAATGAGGACACAGAGATGGTAACTGGCAGAACTAGGATACAAGTGCAGGTTGCCAGCCTCAAAGTCCTATTCTTTCAATGGCTCTCAAACTTGGCTGTGTATCAAAATCCCCGAGGGGTGGAGTATATTTGTTAAAACACAGACTCCCAGGCCTCACGCTGGACCTCAGGAGTCAAATATGGGGGAGGAGAATTCAGGAGACTGTAACTTAAAAAAAAATCCCAGAAGGTCCTAGGCAGCTAGTCCGCTGGCTCAGCAGATCTATAAATGGGAGCTTAAGGTGTGATCTAGAAGCTGTCTGCATCAGAACCAGCTGGACCAAAGTCTGGGATCTGAAGCCAGCTTCCCAGGCTGTGAATCCTGACTCCACTGACCCTGTGCCTGCTTGCTTTTCTCTTTCATTTTTATAATCAGAAATTCTTTGAGGAAAGAGTCTCAAAATCTAACTGTGTTGAATTTCCTCAAAATAGAATCCCACGTATGCAGTTTCCTAACTATATGACCTTGGTCAATTACTTACCTTTTTTTTTTTAATTTTATTTATTTATTCGACAGAGATAGAGACAGCCAGCGAGAGAGGGAACACAAGCAGGGGAGTGGGAGAGGAAGAAGCAGGCTCATAGTGGAAGAGCCTGATGTGGGGCTCGATCCCATAACGCCGGGATCACGCCCTGAGCCGAAGGCAGACGCTTAACCGCTGTGCCACCCAGGCGCCCCAATTACTTACCTTCTTTATCAGTTTTCTCATCTGTAAATTGGGGGAAATATTAATTCCCATTGCCTAGGATCACTGTGAAGATTTAATGGGTTTAGTTTATGAAATCACCAGAACAAAAGATGGCATAGAGCAAACATTCAATAAATGTTGACTGTTATTATTGTCAGCACCACTAATTTCTAGGTTCCAGCCCAGACTTACGAAATCAATCTCTGTAGGTAGGGCTCTAGATCATTTAAACCAAGGCTTCCATGTGATTCTGATGCACACAGATGTTTGAGCAGCACTGCGTCAGTCTGTCTCATGGGGAGAGGAGCAGCCTGACAGCCAAATGCTCAAAAGATGCTGGGTACAAGCAGTCGTCTCCCGGCCCTGGAGAAACACAAGACTCGTGGCTTGGTTAGTAATAAAGTATACAAGTTTGGAGTGCCAAAGTCAGCTCAGAAATTATCTAGCCCAAATTCTCATTTTTATAACTAATGAGGCAGGTCCCTAAGGTGATTATGCAAGCCGTGTATTAATACTCCTAAAACGAAGGCAAAAAAGTTCCTTTATGTCCTTGTTACTCAATCAATGTGGTCTAAGGACCAACAGAACCAGCACCAACCAGGAAGCAAGCTTGTTAGAAATGCAGACTCCCAGTCCCCATCCCAGACCTACAACAGCAGAAGCACTCATCTAGACCACTGGTTCTCAGACTTGACTGCACACTGGGATTACTCGGGAAGCTTAAAGAAAACCACACTGATATTTGGATTCCATCTCTAGAGAGGCTGATACATTCGGTCTGGTGTGAGAAGTGGACATTGGATTTTTAAGTCTCCTTAGGTGATTTTCATATGCAGCAAAATATAATAACCTTATGTCAATCCCTCTAGATATCAATTGCTCTCTGGGTGCTCAGCGTTGGAAGAAACTGAGTCATCGAACTGAGCTTGAAGTTGCTTCTTGTCCATGGGAATATTCAAATCAGGGATGGTTTGCAGTTGCCATTTAGAACCCCCCCCCATAGATTAGACTTATAGAAAAATCATACATATTTATACATAAATATGAATAAACACATATGCCACCTCATCTCTGATATTATGAGTTTCATTTAATAAGGAAGGCATAAGATAAAAGGATTACCTTTAAAAAATACAGAAAAGAAAACAGATCTCTCCCTAGCCATCCTGCGACCTGAACACAACAACACCCTTCATTTGGCCATGCAAGTTTCAAATTCTGAATGCATATTTTTCCCCTGTTGACTTTGCTCACCCTGGTATTTATTTTCAGATCTACCAAAGATGACTGCATTTAGCCCTGTGTTTTTTGGTCTTGTTTTGTTTTCCTCAATTAGATTGCTGCTTAGGATTTTTCCCTTTATAAGCATGTTTTATGAAGAGAATGCATAATTGTCTCTTGAATCCATCCCATTAACTGTCTGGCACTTCAGCTTGCTCTTCTGTGACCCAGAGATAACCTCTAGCCTATCTTCCTTGTGGGGAAGATTGCATGAGATAAGTAAGGCAAAGATGCTTTGAAAAAGGATAAAGAGCTTAGGACCAGTGGGGCGGAGGAAGCGTCATCACTATAACTCCATTTGTTGAGGACCAACGTGCCAGGCTTTGGGTGGTTTACATGTTTTTCCTCTGATGCTCAGAGCATCCTTGTAAAGCGTTACTACCCTTATTGTATAGACAGGGAAACTGAGGCTCGGAGAGATGCAGGAACGGGCTCAGGGTCTCACTACCAGTAACTGAGAAAGACAGTTTTCACACCTAGATTTTCTTGGTCCTGAAGTCACTTCCCCAAGCAGTCACTCCGAGGCATACATAAAATATGACAGACTTTAGAAAGTGCTGTATCATAAGAAAGGAATAGAAGGAGGGGTGTACAATTGTAGAAGGGAAGTGTTTGGCGGATAAATTTCAAATCAGAGTGGTAGCCTTGTCGGACTGATTCTACTAATTTAAGCTAGAATAATTTGAAGATATTAAATTTTCACCACGACTTTATAATCAACACTTAATTTGCAAACTATCTAGACATACATTTCTGAGGAGTACTGAAGATCAGCTTGAGTTGAACATGTACATACTTGGGTGGTAAGAATTGGCAGAGCAATGGAAATGAAGACTTCTGAGAGGGAACGCACCCAGATTCTTCCATCCCCCCACCACCCCTCTATCTCAGTCTGTCTGTCTATCTGTCTCTCTCTGAGGTGTTTTGAAATGAGACTCACAGGATAGGAAAACTTTTCTTGGGAGGCACTAGATTTAGGCTTATATGCTCAAATTTCCTGGCTCTCAACCTTGGCTATATGTTAGGATCACCTGGACACCTTTCAAAATACTGATGTCTGGGTCTCACTCCCTGAGATTCTGATGTTATTAGTCTGCAGGGAGGCCTGGATGTGAGGATTTTCGAGAAATCCTGCCAATTCTAGTAGAAAGCAGTGTTAGAGAATCCGTAGGCTAACTGTTCTTAAAGAAACGAGTGACTAAATTACTAAAGAAAATGTATGTAGTGGAATTATATATAATTAAAAGTGTATCACTCTAGCCAAACCAATAAATAGAAATTGCTATCATGGCTTATTATAGTTTGAACGAATCTTTGCTGAGTATGTAAAGGATTGAATGGTGGATGAACCAATAATTAAACAAAAGAAAGGCAAAGCTGAGTGACTACATCAAGAAAGGTGCGTCCTTTTTGCTTTTATTTTTTAAGAAAATTGTTGCATATAGGCAAAATTTGAAGATCTATGGATTTGAAGTCAAGAGACTTGTGTTTGAACGTGCACCATGGAAAAAGTCAGATAAGCCTTCCAAAACTCAGTTTTATTATTTATTAAAAGAGGAAAACAATCCTGGGCTTTTGTGATAACAGGTAAGATTATTGCCTACAAAAAAACTTTGTAAGCACTAAAGTGTTATAAAAATGCAAGGGAATTTTATTGGCTTTATTATACACACAAGAAAAACCCAGTAAGGTAACTTTGACCAGTGGCTCTCAAACTTCAGCATGTTTCAGAATCCTCTGGAGAGCTGGAAAACATGCCGATTACTGGTTAGGGATCTTGAGTCAGTATATCTGGAGACCGCTTTATGTAGCACTGACTTAGACAAAGTTATCATGTGATGCTTATCTAACAGCATCATATTTTGTTGCCCTTATCTTTCTCCCAAGGCATCTCAATTCTTCCTTTAACTTCCCTTACCCTCTCTAATACTCAGAAAACCAACTTTCCAAAAACAAACAAACACACACCCACACAAACAAAACTACTTCCTTCATATTTGTGAATGAACTGACACCTGTGTACTACTTCATCTTGGGATGAATGAACTGACACCTGTGTACTACTTCATCTTGGGATGAATGAATTGACACCTGTGTACTACTTCATCTTGGGATGAATGAACTGACACCTGTGTACTACTTCATCTTGGGATGAATGAACTGACACCTGTGTACTACTTCATCTTGGGATATCAGAATTCTAAGACAAATTATGAAATAGAAACTTGCTCATCCCTTAAAGAATTAACAGATTTTGGTCAGTCAGTATTGTTTCATCATGGAGAGTGGTGGGAGAGCAGGTCAATTATCAGGCTTGGGTTTGAGAATCAAAGAGAACAAAGACAGAGAGGGATGGGAAAGAAGAGGTCTATGTATGGGGAGACAGACTTAATACTTCAAAGTTTTGATTAGTGTTAGTCTTAACTAACAAACTAATCCTGGGTCTCACTTGTGTACTCTTCTTGTATCTGTCTCAACTGAAAGTAAATGAGAGCTTGGTTTCAACATTTATTTGGTGGAGCTAAAGTTTCAGCATGCCAGGACATTAGATGATAAGACCCTAACTACTAAAACACTCATCAAAATTGCCTTAAATTAATTACTCTTCTATATAAGTAATACGGTCATATGATTCAAAAGGTGAATATGGGAAATATTCGTACAAATGGTGGAGTAGGGAACTTTGGGGATCCATCACCAGAGACACAAAAATCTGGCAAAAAAATATCAGAATTAAACTTATTCAACTCTGAGAGAGAATCAAAGGTATATGGCAACCAAGTGAACTCTTCATCAAGAAAAAGCTACTGAAACATGGCCAGAAATTTTCTTTTACTCTAGTTCCACCATTCTCCTCAGTGTGGCAATGGACTTAAGATAGCAGCCCACATTGCCTGCGTGGGCACCAGTTTCAGAGGAAGCAGACAAGATCTTGTTCCCAAGGAATTGTGCTTGTCTGTTTTGACCTGACTGGGATTTCTCCAAAGAACTTCTTTCCCCCCCCCCACTTGGAAATCTATCAGGGCTAAGTGGCTACATGGAGGATGTCCCCCCAAAGATAAAGAACAAGCCACTGCTGTCTGGGGCAAGGAGTAACGGTTTGGGTGAACAATAGACAAACCAAAAGCACATGAAGAAAAGCCAAGGAGTGAGATTTTTGAGGGGAATAACATCTTTGAAAATTTTTCGTGTATACTAGGTTATCCAGAAAACATGCATATGCCTAGGGCAGGATGCACACTCAGGATAGACCTGAAAAAACCATATGTTTTCCTTCTTTTTTTTTTTTAAAGATTTTATTTATTTATTCGACAGAGATAGAGACAGCCAGCGAGAGAGGGAACACAAGTAGGGGGAGTGGGAGAGGAAGAAGCAGGCTCATAGCAGAGGAGCCTGATGCGGGGCTTGATCCCATAACGCCGGGATCACGCCCTGAGCCGAAGGCAGACGCTTAACCGCTGTGCCACCCAGGTGCCCCAAAACCATATGTTTTCATCTCTAGGTGATCTTTAGTCTCAGTGCAAGCAGGAAGAGAAGGCTCAAGCAGAGCTGAAATGTGGCCTGGCCAAGGAGGGAGCGACCCAACACAGAGCCAATCCGCAAAGACCCGGAAAATTTTCTGTTTACTTTTCCAGACTTTCTTTTTCTTGACGTCAGGCATTTAAGGAAATCTTTGTCAAACAGCTAACTGAGCACTAAGCTAAAGGAATAGAGGCTTCAGAGTCTTCCCATGACAAGGAATGCGGTCGTTACAAAACTTGTTTAGAAAAGGCACTGAATAAACAACGAACTGCAACCCATAATAACAAAAAGCAATAACAAAAAATCCTAGAGAGAGGAGAGAATTTGATTTCCAGTTGCCACATCAGAATACTCAAAATGGCCTGTTTTCAATAAAAAATTATGAGGTATGCACAGAAACAAAAAAGTTTGGCCCACCCAAAGGAAAAAAAAAATAAATGAACAGAAACTGCCCAAGAGGAAGCATACATATCAGACCTACTAGACAAAGATTTTAAATCAACTTTCCGAAATATGTTCCAAGTGCTAAAGAAAAGCAAGGACAAAGAACGAAAGGAAACCAGGACAATGAAGTCTCTCCAAATAGAAATTTTGGAGCAGAAAATACAATAATGGAAATAAAAAATTTACTGGAGGGGTTTAACAGAGCCCATGACCCTTGTGGGACACCAACAGATATACTAAAATATGCATAATGGGAATCCCAGAGAGGAGAGAGAGACAGAATGAATATTTGAAGAAATTATACTAGAACGTTTCCCAAATTTGACAAAAGATATGAATCAGCACATCCAAGAAGCTCAACGAATTTCAAAATACGCAGGATAAATAGAGATCCACATTGAGACACATAATAATCAAACTTTTGAAAGGCAAAGAACCTTGAAAGCAGCAAGACAGAAGTGATTCCTTAGATAGAAGGGATCCTCGATAAGATTAACAGCTAATTCTCATCAAAAACCACGGAGGCAGTAAAATGACACATTAAATTCAAAGTATAAAATGATAATTATAAATATATGTAATGGGCACACAGTATAAAGATGTAATTTGTGACAATAACAACATAAAGGGGAAGGCTAGAGACTTCCAGGAGTAGAATTTTGCATATGATTGAAGTGAAGTTTGTTTTAACTCAAACTAGATTGTTAATAAGATGTTAATTGTAATCCCCAAGATAACTACTAAGAACATAATCTAAAAGTAGTCGAAAAATTAAAAAGTTGAAAGGAATCAAAATAGTGCAGAAACCCCTCCCCCACAATCCAATTAAACAAAAAAGAAGGCTGTAAATGGAGGAATTGAAGAAGGAAAAAGATAAGACTTATTGACAACAAATAGCAAAATGGCAGAAGCCTTCCTTACCAGAAATCACTTTAAATGTAAACATAAGAAACTCTCCAATTGAACAGCAGAGAATGTACAGAATGAATTAAGAGATAACAACACGATACATCTATTTGCTGTCTACAAGAAATTCACGTTACAGCCAAAGATACAAAGTGATTGCAAGTAAAAGGATGGAAAAATATTGCATGTAAACTGAAAGAAAGCTACGGTGGCTATAATAATATCAAACAAAATAGGCCTAAAGGCAAAAGTTATTATAAGGGACATATGTAAAAAAGCCACAGCTAACATCATATTCGATGGTAAAAGACTGAAAAATTTCCCCCTTAGATCAGGAACAAGACAAGGATGCTCACTCTTACCACTTCCATTTAACATTATAATGGAAATTCTAGCTGGAACAATTAGTCAAGAAAAAGATATAAAAGACATCTAAATAAGAAAGGAAGAAGTATAACTATCTCTCCTCATAGATGACATGATCTCATATATATAAAATCCCAAAGAAGTCACAAAAAACTATTCAAGCCAATAAATGAATTCAGCAACATTGCAGGAAATGAGACCAACACACACACACACACACACACACACACACACACACACACACACACACAGAGTTGTATTTTTATATGGTAACAAAAGATAGTCCAAAAATGAAATTACGATCAGAATGATTCTATTTACAGAGTATCAAAATTAATAAAATACTTAAGAATAAATTTAACCAAAAGGGCAAAATACTTGTACATTAAAAACTATAAAACATTGCTGAAAGAAATTTAAAAGGGTCTAAATAAATGGAAAGAAATTTCCTGTTCACAGATTGGAAGACTTAATATTGTTAAGATGGCAGTACTCACCAAGTGATGTACAGATTTAATGTGATCCTTATCAATAACTCAATGGCTTTTTTTCCTTAAGAAATGGGAAAAATCTGATCCTGAAATATATAGAATTCCCAGGAGACCCAAATAGCCAAAACAATGTTGAGAAAAAGAACAAACAAGGATTAACATTTCCTGATGTCAAAATTTACTACAAAGCTATAGTAGTCTGTGTGGTCCTAGCATAAAGATAGACAGAGAGATCAATGGAATAGAATTGAGACCATCAATGAACCCATACATTTAAGGTTAAGAGTGATTTCTGACAAGGGTGATAGGACCATTCAGTGGGGAAAGAACAGTCTCTTCAACAAAAAATGCTGAGAACTGGATATCCATGTGCAAAGGAATGAAGTTGGATCTTCATCTAATACTATCTGCAAAAATTAACTCAAAAATCAAAGAACTAAATATAAGAGCCAAAACATAAAACTCTTAGATGAAAACATAGGAGCAACTCTTTGTTACCCAGGATCTAGCAATGCATTTTTAGATGTGACATCAAAAGCACAAGTAACAAAAGAAAAACAGATACACTGAACTCATCAAAATTAAACATTTTTGTGCAAAGGATATTATCAAGAAAAGGAAAAGACAATCCACAAAATGGGAGAAAATACTTGCAAATCACATTTCTAATGAGTCTAGTACTAGAACATATAAAGAAATCCTACAATTCAGCAATAAACAGACAACCAGAGTAAAAATATGCAAGGGACTTGGGCAGACATTGCTCCGAAGCAGATCTACAAGTGGTCAACAAGCACACGAATAGATACTCAACGTCATTAGTCATTAGGGAAATGCAAATCAAAACCACAATAAGATACCACTTCATACTCAGTAGCATGGCTATAATAAGAAAACAAATTTAAAGGAAATTAGCAGGGGTTGGCAAGGTTGTGGAGGAACTGGAACGCTCATACGCTGCTGGTGGGAATGCAAATGGCGCTGCCCCTGTGTAAAGTGATTTGGTGGTTCCCCAATAAGTTAAACAGAATTGCTATGTCACCTAGAAATTCCACTCCTTGGAATATACCCCAAAGAATTAAGAATAGGTATTCAAACAAAAACTTCTACATCAATGTTCATAGGAGCACTATACACAGTAGGCAAAAGATGGAAACAACACGAATGTCCATCAGTGGATGGATGGACAAAGAAATGTGTTCTATCCATACAGTAGAATTTAGTCAGCCTTAAAAAGAAATGAAGTACGAATGCACGCTACAGCTGGATAAACCTGGAAAACATTATGGAACCCAGACACAAAACTCCACAGATTATATGATTCCATTTATAGGAAATATCCAGAATAGGCAAATTCATAGAGCTAGAAAACAGATTTGAGGTTTCCAGGGACTAGGCAGAGCAGAGAATGAAAAGAGACTGCTTAAAAATCACTACGGGGCTTCCTATTAGGGTGATACAAAATTCGAGAACCAGATAGCTATGATGATCGTATAATATCATGAATGTACTTAGTGTCATTGAATTGTATACTTCAAAGTGGTTAAAATGATAAATTTTATGTTATGTGTATTTAACCACACACACAGAGTCAAATACGAAAAGGCACATTGAAAAAAGTGCCTTGATCCCATGCTTATAACCTCCACCTGGTTTTCTACTTCTGGAGGAGATCCTCTGACTCTTAGAGGTGAACACATTAGGAGTTTATGGTTTATTTTTCAAGCCCTGTGTTGGGGATTAAGATTCTCTCCCTCTCCCTCTGCCCTTCTCCCCACTCGTGAGCACACACGCACTCTCAATCTCTCTCTCTCTCTCTCTCAAAAAAAAAAAAAAAAAAGAACAAAAAAAGAAATACAAAGATATATTCTTACAGCTATTTTATTCTTATTAGATCTAACATGCTATACATACTAATGTCTCCGGGTTTTTTTTTCTGTTTTTTTCTAGTGTGTACCCTAGAGATCTTCCCAGGTCAACACATAGAGGTGGTCCTTCTCTTTTACAATCACAGGTCCACTGCTGTGAAAGCACTCATTCCTCTGGAGACTCACTGAATATCACGAAAAAGCCTCTGAAAAGAATTATAACTCTCTTCAATGGAGGTTGGCCAACCCTAATCACTCTGTAATATATAAGTGTACCGAATCAACACATAGTACACCTTACACTTACACTAAGTTTTCTGTCAATTGCATCTCAGTAAATCTGGGGGGAAAAAGAGAAAAGTTTAATGTGTTTCCCCCTTTACTTCTAATCGCAATAACCAGGTCTGCTTTCATTAAAAGCTCGAAGATCCGAATGACCCCCAAAGCAAAATCTCCTACCAGGATGCAAAAGCAAGATGATGAATTTCCTTGTGCTCTTTCTCGTCTCTGCATCTCCTATGGCCTCCTCCTCACTACAGGAAATATTTGGGATCGGTGATAGCTGTTGAGAGCTCAAACCACGAGAGACTCTGCAGGCTATAAACCCCGACCATTGTCAGTTTAGCCTTTTCTCTGTATCTGAAGGTGAGTAGGAAGAGAGGTGCAAGAAACACAACATTGAGCCTACAGGCTTCAGAATGTCCTATAGGACCCTCCAAACCCAATCTTGGACTCTGATGTTTGAATGTATCACAGTAAGGTGGATCAGCCTTCATGGGATCCTAAGTGTTTTAAAGAGCTTCTCTCTTGCAAGCATCAAAGGAAACCAGCAATTCTCAGCTGCTTCAGTAATTCGAATCAGATGAGAAAGCGGTTAGTAACGTGCTGAAATAAACCCAATCCAACTCCAGATTTCAGCAACCATGAAAGAAATGATTTTCTTCACACATGCGTTTAACATAACAGGTGAACAGACAAACGGGAAATGAGTTTGCACGAGGTACCATGGTTAGTCTTGATCATGATTCAGCAGACTCCTTGGTGTAGATTCTTTCCACCCGTGAGTTACATTTCTGGTAACTTGGTACGGCTGCCTTCGGAAGCAAAGGCAGCATTCCCTCTGCTGCCTAGCTTGTTATTCCCATAAGAGCAGGGCCGACTCCACCTCTTCATACCCCATGATGCCATCTCATATTGACTTCCCTCCCCGCATGTCATCACTTGCCCTCGGCTGCGTCCACAGTGGCTGGCACATAGCAGGCACTCAACGAAGATGTGTCCAATACTACATTCTGCCTTTTAATTCTACACAGTCTCCTGTATCGGTCGGGGTAGCCACATACTACTCTGAACTTGTTGAAGGCCAGATTCTCATCCTGACTTCTGTTCTCCTGAGGCCAGCAGCTCTAAAGGCTGCCAGTCTCTCTGCAAAACCACCCAAAGGAAACCGTGCGGTGGTGACATCTGCTGCCCGGAGTAGACGGTCCCTTGGCAGAGGCAGCCATTGGGGAAGTAGATGCATGGCAGCACTTTCTGCTGAGCTTTTCTTTTTCCCTGGCTGCCTTGGTCTGCAGCCCACTCCATCCCTCCACTGCCTGGAACCTGAACCTCTGCTCTCACCTGACCTCTTCTGCCATGAGCTTGAAGAAGGCCCAGGGCGGGTCGAACTGGAGGCCAGGGGCAAAGACTGGGGGATCAGCACAGTGGGTTCCGCTCATATGGGCTCAGAGCTGAGGCTCCCTGTGTCTCTGCAGTCTCTGGAGCTGGGCCAGGGCAGCTTCATAGATATTCTTGGGGCCCTCTTGAAGGGAGGGACTGATCTCCAGGATATATAAGATAGAGACCTAGATGAGCTGGAGATATCTTTGAGATACACACATACTGTATCACCGGGGCTTGCCAGTAGAATCAAATGAGAGGTAGGGGTTGAGTACTACATTAGTTTCTTAAATGGCTGGTTTTGAGTTACTATGCAGATGGTGGTTTTCTATTAATGATGTTAATGTATTGCTAACAAGATTCTAAATCGAAAAGAAAAACCAAAATAATCAATCAATCTAGATTGATTTTAGGAATTGGCTCTCCTGACTGTGATATCTGGCAAATTCCAAATCTATAACAGGTCAGTATGCTTGAAACTCAGGGGTTGATGCTGTAGTCTTGAGGCAGAATAACTCCTTTTCTGGGAAATCTCAGATTTTGCTCTTAAGACTTTCAACCGATCAGATAAAGCCCACCTACATAATTGATGGTTAATCTCCTTTACTTAAGGTCAACCGATTGTAGATATTAACCACATCTACAAAATTACTTCCCATCAACACCTAGGTTAGCATCTGATTAATAACGATCTGTTGTAGCCTAATCAAGCTGACACACACCTTTGCACCACACCTCCTCATCTGATTTATAAATATGCCAAAGGCCAGAACCACAGCTGCACTGAGGACCTAGTGTGTGCTGTACTGCCATTTACCTCAATTATCTCTGGCCCAAGTCCTCTCTTTCTTCTGGAGATGTCTATTACCTTTTAAAGTTCCAATCTGCTTTTATTCTTGATGCAGGCCAGTCTTCTCTTCCCGGGCTATCCATAAATATGCTTCACTTGGTCCCTAGCTCCAACCACTAGGCTTGTGTCACGTAACCCCAACGGTCTAGGATTGCATAGTTATCTTCTGTGCTATGGTCACCATGTACTGTCATGCAGGTTGTCTAGTGCATAGGTCTGGATAGCAGGATTCACATCACTGTGTGAATGGTAACCTCTGGAGTAACAGCGTAAAGCTCTAAAACCCCAAGCAGAGACCTGACTTCCTACTTTCCGTTCATCCATCCATCCATCATCCATCCATCCATTGCCCTGTCGTCATTTTTAGCTGCTTCAGCCATCTCTGGGTGGGGGTGGGGGGGATCCACATTCAAAATTCCTTTCATTTGAGAAGACCAAAATGTGATGAGATCATCTGAAGTTGCAAATACCTGAGAGCAAGTTTAAGCCCCTTCCGTCACTAACCCCTCAGATTATCTCTGAAGGTAGATGTTGATAAGGCCTATAAGACAGATAATATGCCTGACAAAGTGTTTCAGAGCATTCATGAGAAGACAAAAATTTATGGAAACATGGTTCACAAATTTTTCTATAGATAATCTTGTCCTATTCTTCTCTTATTGCTTGGGATAAATTTTTACTTTATTTCCTGATAGGATTACTTGAAAACCAGATCTCTCCTAAACCACTACTCACAGTCTTTTTCTCTTTCCCCAGCTGTCTTTGGCCTCATTCGTACATTCAACAAGGCACATTTTACATGGGTCAGGTGCTGGACTAGACCCTAGTCCTTTTTCTCTTGGAGCATATCGTCTAATCTCCCATTCAAAACTGTGGGCCCTGTTCCCTTATTTCTAGTAAAGACATTTATTCAAAATGACCGAAGACATTTGTAGTCTTTAGGATGAAAAGAGAATTATTTCTAGTTTATTCAGTAAGATGTAGGTCATAGGGGCCCAGACGGGGAAAAGAATTTAGGTCATAGGTGCTCTATTAAGAATGGAGCACATGGAGATCTTACCTTAAAATATAACAGATGCTGTCCGTAGTGCATGCACGTGTGGTTGCCTTAGGGAGAAATGAAAGGTCTGGTAGTATGACTATGCTGGTAACACATAAGAATTAAAGGAAAAAGAGACAGATCTTAAAGAAATCTGTAAGCTTTATGCTTCCTTTCAGGATCAAGTTTGTTCTGTGGAAATTGATTTTGCCAATAAATTTCCATATGTTATCTTTTGCCTGAGAATTTGGAAAACCACAAATCATCACTCATTTGGGGAAAACGGTCTGATGGTTGCTATTACCAAGAGCAAAGCTGAAGTTGGTTCATTAAGTTAGGCCGTATCTCCACCTAAAAATCTACTTACCGCCTTGCTCCAAGATAGTTTTAAGGACTCTTACAAAAATGTATGGATTGTACCAAGATTCAAAAAGAGAAGTAGGTAAACGTAAAAAAGGAAGAGAAGGAAAAAATCAAAAGAGAGCTTTATGAGTCTACAGCTTGCAAATAACTTCCATTTTCTTGAACTTATCTGTAAGAATGTTGTTTCTTAAATAAATAAAATCTTTAAAAAAAAAGAAAAAAAAAGAATGTTGTTTCTTGCAAGTTATCACGTGCACAATTTCCTTTCTCTAATGTCCATACTTTCTCCACATTTTACATCTTTGAAATGGAAGCCCTCCTTACAAAAGATGGTATCTCAGGTCAATGAAAAATATGGCGATCTAGCCCCTCTAACTACGGCCACGCCCCATTTGCTACTTTTCTGTCTTGTATATGCATCAGTCGCATTTTCAATCGCTTCTCATATCCATATTTTGTTTTTCTAGTTAGAAATGTAAGTTCTTTGAGGCAAAGAGAATTCCTCGTAGGTGCCGAGCACTTCATACACACTATTTTATTCTGAATTCTTTCAAAAACTCTGTGTGATAGATTATTCCCATTTCACAAAGAAATTGAGGCCCAGGAAAGTAAATTTACTTGCCAAAGATCCTCTAGCCGGCTTAGTAGTGGACTCAGGATCTGAGCTCAAATAGGTCTGACTCCAGTGTCCGTTCTCTTTCGACTGTGCCATCCTGCGTTGCTATCTCAAAGTCATAGATCAGACCTTGGTATTACTTTTGGATTCCCCATAAAGCTTCTTCTCATTCTATGCACAGAGTAGGTGCTCAGTAAATTCTTGTCAATTGAGTGAATGATTTCTATCTCATGTCATTTTTTAGAGCAATCCAAACTGGCATGTGAACAACTTTGATTTCTATTTTCTCTCTTTCATTTTGGTTCAACCTGTTTGGGGGGCCCTGGGTATGTTGGAGGTGCCAGGGACAGAAAAAAAAGCAGAGAGCCTTTTGAAGGGCAAATCATACCTCTTAACTACCCCACTTTTTGTTGAAAGGGTCTTCTTGCTCAGCCCAGAGTTATAGGAGTAACTCTTTGCAGGGAGGTGGGGGTGGGAGTCTGTGTGGTTTTGACAAGGGTGGGCTAGAATTTACCCTGGAAATCTTGACTAAAATGTTTTTGTGGGTCCAGGGCACAGTTAGGTTCACACCTAGGAAACTCTCTGAGGGTAAAGCCACAGCTTGGTTAGATCGGGTGACTCACAAGTGTGAAGGTTCATGTTTTAGCACCCGGCAATCAGGGGCAAAATTGAACCACTTAAAAATGAACCCTGATGAAAACTCAGAACCTCTGCAAGGCCTCCAGGCCACAGCATATATTAGAATTGTAATTGTACCAAAGAACTGAATTACCTTGTAGCTCATCTTTGATTTCCATTAAAAGAGTATGAAGCGAGAGCTCTTGGCTGGCAAGTGAGCCTTTGAGTCCTGGCCAGGGGTCATGATCTCTGTTTGAGCACGTTTGCTTTCAGAAGCCCCTTCTGAAAAGCAGCTTCATTATGGTATTTACTGGGTAGCGTTGGAACAGGGCAATTACAAGGTCCTAAAAGCTGTAACACAGATTTTTGAAAATCCAAGCCTCAGAAAATTGCAAGGGTAAGAAAAGACAACCCTAGTTGTTCAAGTATGTTTATAACTCAATTCCTTTTTGGTTTGAAAATTGCTCTTTAGTCTCTTTAGGAAAAAATGCAATTGTGTGTGTGAGGGGACCAGGGGAGAGAAGAGGGCAAAGGTCCTACTATGTCTTGGTGTTGAGCTCTACACAGCTTTGTCGCTGAGCATAGAAGAAAGGGAAGCTGGTGACCACAGCCTGCCTTGCTTCATTATTTCTCTGCCTGAGAGAATTTGCAGATTTCTTGGGAGTTTTGTATAATTTTTAACATTCTTTTAATATTTTTATAATATTCTTTTGGGGATTCTTCCAGGGTTAGCCGTTTACAGACATCATTGCAGTAATGCAACTGGGAGTATTTTATGCAGTTGAAATGGTAGTGGTAGGTATATACTTGTAGTTCATCTGATTGCCCTGCTTCCTTTAGCCAGCACTTTGGCCCTTGCGATTGGCTGATGAGTCATAGATTTTTTTTTTAATAAGCTATTTTGATTTTTCACCCTTTACAGCTCTTCAGAAGTTTGTCTTTCCCCAGTCTGAGCCACTTTTACAGTAAACACTGAAAGTTATGCAATAACTAAAGGTTATGTATTAGTAATACAGATGCTGGGTATCCACTTTTTCAACTTTCAGACTCTATATAAGCTGGTGGATGGTATTGGTGCCTGGAATCAGAAATGAAAAAAATAAGGATTGAATCCACATTAAACCTAACCATTTAGACCTATTTCTTCCCACTGGACTTCTCTTTGAAGAGGATTGTGTCTTTGTCTACCATCGAATCCCCAGTTCTTCTCTGTGCCTGGGACATAGCAAGAACTATATAAATAACTGGTGCATGCATACACGAATGAATGAATGAATGAACGCATGAATGAGGCAAGGAAAGAACTGTGCGTGTCCATAGTACTCCCAGACCATAGCATAGATTCTGATACTAGTATGTGCTCAATAAACAATTACACACTTGAATGTCTTCCTGAAGCTTAAAACATCAAGTTTTTGGGCTTTGTGAAATTCAGCAATTATTCATTATATGACTAGGTTGATTTTTAGAGACTAGATAATATTTCAGGTTGGTGATTTCCAGATAGGATAAGATCTGGTCTTGTTTACTCTATGAATGACCCATGACAAGGTAATTCCTCTGTAAGAGCTGCCACATTGCCTAGTTTTGAAGGGGCTAACTCTTGACTTGTTTACTTTGACACTTATACCTCTTTTTTTATTGAAGTATTGTTGACTCTTATAACTCTTAAGTATATTCAAAAATCAAATCCACCCTTGCTTTGTTAAGAAACGGGTTGAGGTGGGGCAGTCCATATTATGAACCCATGTTATAGGAATTAGAATGTCTTGGGGCACCTGGGTGGCTCAGTCGTTAAGCGTCTGCCTTCTGCTCAGGGCGTGATCCCAGGGTCCCGGGATCGAGCCCCGCATCGGGCTCTCTCCTCCTCTGGGAGCCTGCTTCTTCCTCTCCTCCTCCCCCTGCTTGTGTTCCCTCTCTCACTGGCTGTCTCTATCTCTGTCAAATAAATAAATAAAATCTTAAAAAAAAAAGAAATTAGAATGTCTGATAGTGCCTAGAATACATCTCCCTGGACACAGGGTAAATAACAGTGAGGGAAAATGGATTGAAAGTCTGAAGACTCTGGTTTTGGCACCTGCTTTGCCAAAAACTCTAATCACTTGCTTAACTTCTCTGAGTCTTTTTCTCCTTGTCCATAACAGGACAAGAAACAATATCAAAGAAATCATACCCAAAGTAGAAAAAAAATATAGCTGGATGATACATGTATCTGTCTGAAAACATACAATCACATGATGAATACCAGTTTGCTCATAAGTCAGGACTTAAGAATGAATGTCTGGTGCTTTGTTAGAGAATTTGGAAATTCAAATAGAAATGTTTCCTATTCCATCTGTTAAAGGAAACTAAAGATGCAAAGTCTAATAGACTTATCTGGTGCATAAGAAAATTCATTTTAAGTTCATGATTTGGTCTATTTTCCCCCATTAACTTCTTCTTCCAGACAAAATATTTGCCAACTCAATCCTAGAGTTGTATAGGATTCCTTTGCCTCCTTATTCATTCAACATGTGGCACTTTAGTTAAAATACTTTCTCAATGTGCTATCAAAGAAACTCTAATCATTACACACCAACAGCCTACAGGAAACCACCATCTTGATGTTAGAGAAGAAACAGGAAGCACTGCTTATCTCTGGGTTGTCAAGATTTCTGAAGCACTTACCTAGTCTCCTGGGTCCATACTTTGACACCAAAGCTGTCAAATCATTCATGGCATTTCCCAAGACTTAACCTAGTTCATCGTAATATCTCCAGGTTGGGAGAGCTTTGCCAAAGAAAACATTCTCTCTGCAAAAGTTCACATACCAGGAAAAAAGGGTATATGTTTTCAATTTTGGAAAACATGCACATAAACACACAAATACACACACACTGGGGAAGAGGATGGAGGGAGATGTATTGATAGACATTGCTCTCTTTAGGTGGCGGGTACAGGACATATTTGCTTCTTTCTGCCTATCTGTGTTATCTAAATTATATCCAATAAACATATTTTACTTTTGTGATCAGAAAAGCTTATACAAAGAAAGATTATTGAAAACTATATTAAATGAACCCTAGTCCTTTGCAGACATTCCATATTGAAAATTACAGAATTTTGAGTGGAAGGGACTCATCTAGTCTAAATACCATAATTTAATGGAGAAACTAAGACTCAGAAGCAAAACGACTCACCTGCCATCTGGGGGTAGGTGGGCAAGGAGGTGGGAGGTGGGGAGGTAGGGAAAACCTGGATTAGAGCCTCAGGTAGGAGCTCTCTGAGCTACTGTTGGAGAGCACTTTAACACATATACTGTAGGGGGTCATTCTCCAGATTAAAAACTGCTCTAAGATCTTCTCCAAGAGCTCATGGAAGGAAAGTGAATTTTTTTTATTTTTATTTTATTTTATTTTATTTTAAGATTTTATTCATTTATTTGACAGAGATAGAGACAGCCAGCGAGAGAGGGAACACAAGCAGGGGGAGTGGAAGAGGAAGAAGCAGGCTCACAGCAGAGGAGCCTGATGTGGGGCTCGATCCCATAACGCCGGGATCACGCCCTGAGCCGAAGGCAGATGCTTAACCGCTGTGCCACCCAGGCGCCCCTGAATTTTTTTTTAAAAAGCTATGATCAAATGTCCTGTCCCGCCTGAGTTAATTATGTCCACTCATATGAAAAAAAATTTTGTCATCCCTGGCAACAGGTGAGCTCAATCCCACCGAGTGGTCTGCTCTACAAGGCAGATTCAAGGCCCAGCGTCTGCCCTCTCCACCGACTGAAAACATGTATCAGCTATTGAGAAATGCCTACACCCATAGAAAGAAGGGAGTCTGACAATGACTAGTAAAAAAGAAAAACAGATTTTGATGCTGGAAACAGGAGTCAAAACCAAAACCCGATAATCTGTGGAAGAGGTGTTTTTTTTTTTTTTTTTAAATTCCATTTACTCCTTTCTAGGAGGAAAAACACATTGAGAAGTGAAAATATTTGTCTAAGATGATAGCTGGTAAATAGCATAGGCAAAATTTGAACCCAGCTTACCTCCCACCAGACTAGTAGGCTTTCTAATCCTTCCATAGCCATGAAACCCTCTTTATTAGGAAGTATAATACCCACTGCATAAAATAGGTGTAACTGAATGTTAAATTGGAAGTTTTGGAACCGTCAAAGTAGTCACAAACCTATTAAGAGATTTGAGATGGGTACTGTTGGTGCCCCACGCAGGGCCCCTTTCCTGGGCTAGTGCACCCCTCCCCGCAGCTGCTATGAACATTGAGTCATAAAGGCTCACAGCTGCCTCCTTATCTGCAGAATTGTCCTCAGATGAACCACCAATGGGCCCCAACCTACCTGGGGGACAAGCCATACCTCATGATTGAGACATGGAAGTTCAAGGACCAACCTTGTGGTACAACTCATGTCCCAGAGGTACCCGTGAGATCTGGTCAAAACTTATTTCCAACTAAGATCTCATCCTCAATTAGATTCTCCCCACTGCCCCATTTTGCTTCTCCTAGTCCCTTTCTTCTGAAAATACTTCTTCAATAAATCACTTAAAACAAGCATGAGGGTTGTCCGATTTTATGGGAAACAAACAAACACACAAGATGTAGTTAAATTTGAACTTCAGGTAAACAGGGAATAATATTTTAGCATAAGTGTGTCCCGTGCAATATCTGGAACACACCTTTATTATAAAATTTTCTATTATTTATCAGATATTCAAATTTAACTAGGCATCATCTTGTATTTTATCTGGCAACCCTAACAAGAATTCATATTTCGGACTCTGCTTCTTGGGGTCCTAACCCACAATAGCATGTCATCCACGTCAAATATATAAAAGTAACCAGTCATGGAAATTGGAAGGGTTGGGTAGAAGGATTTCATTGGTATTCCCTCTACATTCCAACAAACGTAGGTGGAAGGGTGTGGTGTCCTCTTCTCTAATCCCAAGCGAGAGGAAGACGGCCTTTAGCGGGACTGCTAGGAGTTCTTCACACCTATCCCTGCAGCCGGGGGCCACAGTGGAACACCTTATCTGAGATTTCTAAACAGCCTGAGGCAGCCGGGTTGTTGGACACCATTGGGAAACAATTGCATTGCCCCTTGGTGGCAGTCAAGGAGTGTGAATTTCAGGGACCAGATATGGAACTCCTGGGATGAATATGGAGCAGGGGTCATTTTTTAAAGGGATCATGTGCTAGAGGGTAGTCTGCTAGGGAAGGGGACCCCGGCAGGTTGTAAGGTGAACAGAGAGGGCTTCAGAAGCAGTCAGCCAAAGGGAAGACATTGCTTAGGGTAGGGGTTGGAAACCTTCTCTCTAAAGGGCCACATAATAAATATTTTTACCTCTAGGGGTTATGCAGTCTCTATTGTAACTACTCAATTCTGCCACTGTTGCATTAAGGGCAAGCATAGATGTTTTGTAAATGAACGGGCATGCCTACCTTCATTAAAACTTTATTTACAAGAACAGGCAATGAGTGGGATGTGGCCCACCTGCCATAGTTTGCCAACCCCTGGTTTAGGGGAAAAAAAAAAAAGGCAGTTAGAAGGACTAGTAGGAGAACGTACAAAGAACCTATGAATTCTTCCATGAGAGAGTCCACTTTAAATGTCTGTTTTATGTCCGTAGCCTAGTCAATGTCTAGTGAAATCATTTCCGTTTTCCTTCCATCTCTTTTCTTCCCACACTGCAGCTTTTGAAAGGTTAGAAACTGAAATCAGTCAACCAAAAACTTAAAATAAAGTTTGGAATTTTGATAAAGGCACTGGGCATTTTTAACTATTGAACTGAGATTGTGATATAAAGTGGCTGTGGATTTTTTGTTGACTTCAAGTGACCAGAAAAGGCAGAGTCTGGTTAGTTTTCATCCAGTGACAGAGAGAGCATTCTCCTTTGAATAAAGTTTATTTTTAAAAAATTTGTTATAGAGGGAGAGAGCGCGGGGGTGGGGGAGGGGCAGAAGGAGAGGGAGAGAGTGGATCCTCAAGCAGACTTCTGGCTGAGTGCAGAGCCCGATCTCATGATCCTGAGATCGTGACCTGAGCTGAAACCAAGAGTTGGACGCTTAACCAACTGAGCCATCCAGGCGCTCTCCTCTGAATAAATTTTGAAGGGATAGTGAGAAGCAAGAATTAAGAGGCTTCCTTGTGCCTTGTGTATGTTCTTCTTGCTCGAGGTACCTCTTGTTTTTATATTTGTGGATCTTTGTCTGGGATGTAATCTGAAAAGTTCTCAATGTTGGGGAATCTCCAAAGAAGCCAGGAGAAGTGCCTCTTGAGAGAAGGACTGAGTTTTGAATACCACTGAGGGCTGGAGGTCACAAAGCTGAGACAGGAGTACACAAATAAAACCATTTCTCCCCTTAGTTCTCTGCCCCCCGCTCTGCTCCAGTCAGAACAACATAGAGAAAGAAGCAGAAATAGGAGCCCATGAGGGACAGGTGAAGAGCAGGAAAGAGGAAGAGGGTGAGCAACCCCCTTCCCTGAGGGCAGTAGTGGGCTGGTCGGGGAGGTTAGACATCTCACCCTTGAAGGAAGGTTTGTTCTGCTAAAATGTGACTTGATACTCTACATTTTAATCTCTGAATTAAGAGTGTTGTTGACTTAAAGGGACTGTAGGACTTTCTGGTAACTAAGATGGAGCAGAAACGTCACAGACTGCCTTCCTTTGCATCCAGAGGTGGGAAAGAACAATTTCACAGAACAAGACTGAAAGAGATTAAAACAACTTTCTGTGATACCAACCATGAGTTCCGTATGTTTAGCATGCTAGGTAAACAGGTAAATGTGAAATGGGGAGGGATTCTGAGAGCCCTATATGCTGGCCTTCCATCAACTCAGCTGTTGCCCAGCCCCCAGGAGCTTCCTAGGAAAGTCAGGGTTTTATTTTTTTATTTTTTTATTAAAATTCGATTAGCCAACATATAGTACATCATTAGTTTCAGACGTAGTGTTCAATAATTCATCAGTTTCATATAACACCCAGTGCTCATCACATCACGTGCCCTCCTTAATGCCCATTACCCAATTACCCCATCCCCCTACCCACCTCCCCTCTAGCAGCCCTCACAGATTTAAGAGTCACTCATAGTTTGTCTCCTTCTCTGATGACTTCCCATTCAGTTTTCCCTCCCTTCCCCTATGATGCTCTGAGCTGTTCCTTATATTCCACATATGAGTGAAATCATATGATAATTGTCTTTCTCTGAATGACTTATTTCATTCAGCATAGTCCCCTCCAGTTCCACCCATGTCGATGTAAATGGCAGGTGTTCATCCTTTCTGATGGCTGAGTAATATTGTATTGTATATAATATACCACATCTTCTTTATCCATTCATCTGTCGATGGACGCCTTGGCTCATTCCACAGTTTGGCTATTGTGGACATTGCTGCTATAAACATTGGGGTGCAGGTGCCCCTTCAGATCAACACATTTGTATCTTTGGGATAAATACCTAGTTGTGCAATTGCTGGGTCATGGGGCCACTATGTTTACCTTCTTGAGGAACCTCCATACTGTTTTCCAGAGAAAAGCCAGGGTTTTATTTTATTTTATTTTTAAGATTATTTATTTATTTATTTGACAGAGAGAGACAGCCAGCGAGAGAGGGAACACAAACAGGGGGAGTGGGAGAGGAAGAAGCAGGCTTCCAGCGGAGCATGGAGCCCGATGCGGGGCTCGATCCCAGGGACCTGGGATCACGCCCTGAGCCGAAGGCAGACGCTTAACGACTGAGCCACCCAGGCGCCCCAAGCCAGGGTTTTAGACACACAGTGTGCCAACCACTGCAGCATATCCACCACTCCCTCAATTTGGAGGCCCGAAGAACACAGCTTAAGACTGCCTTAAAGTGTGATGACACCAATTAATTACTTCTTGGCATTTCCTTGGAATGTTCCACAAACTGACATCAGAACCTATTCCAAGATGATGCTATATTTCAGGGGTCAGCAAACTTTTCCTCTAAAGGGCCAGGCAGTAACTATCGTAGGTTTTGCCAGCCATACGGTATTTGTGGCAGCTCCACACCTCTGCTGTTCTAGATTAAAAGCAGCATAGATGATACATAAACAAATGTGTAGAGCTCTATTCCAGGAAAATTCTGTTTTAAAAAAACAGGCAGTTGGTTTGTGGATCAGAATTTGCTGACTCCTGCTGTGCTGTGCTAAAGCATTCATTCCCTGCTTTTCCCTCCTACCAGCTCTGCTCCCTGTCTTTGTGGTTTGGGTGTTCAGGCCCCACTTTTGATCCAGAGGTGGACCCGTGACCCAGGTCTGGCTAAATATCGTGCGTATCCTATATCCCCTATGATTGACTTAGGGGTGAATACCTGAGTCAAGGCAGTCCAAGTTAAATTAAATCAAATTAAGAGACTTTTGCTTGGACAGCTCTGGATTTCAGTTAAGAAAGATGTATGACTAGGATGGTTGAGCCAGCACGCAAAAGATTCTTCCTGTCTTTGGTGGGATTCTCATAAAACAAGGATTTCGTTCCTAGGAAAACCTGAAGGGGTGTATGGAAGTCAGTTTGGGAAAAATAGGGCAGCCAAGCAAGGACACAATGTCAAGCAAAGTTCTGGAGCTCTGGCTAAGTTCTGTGGGAGGTGAGGTGGCTCTGGAGACAACGTCAACTGCAAAGTCGTTCCTGCAAGGGAGTTGGGGTATTTATACCCTGCACCTGTGAGTTGTGGTTAAACTGCCCCTGGGAGTTTAGCATCCCAGGAACATCTAGCTCTCAGGGCAGCAGCAGGCAATGCTAACTTCAGAGCCAGATGGCAAGGAAGCACAGGTCTGTCAGAAGTGAAAGGATAGCAGGTTAGGGTATATAAGAGCCATGTGTAGAAACTAGTGGTTTCTGCCACACTGCTAGGGAGAGAAATGGACAGAAAAAGAAGCAAAGGAAAGAGATGGGGAAACATGACATCTGAGGACAGTTTTTGAACCTGTGTCTGGTATTCCTAAAAGCCTAATTTACCCCTGGATTTTGCCCATATATGGTGGAGGTAGGGGGAGAGTTTTCTATTACCTCCAAGTAAAAGTGTCCGAATGGACTGGAGACACACGATTCATTAGCATTTGCCATAACACAGACTGGAAAGAAAACAAACCTCAACAGAAGGTATAGTGGCCTTTGCATCTCCAGTCTTGGAAATATCTTCTCTCAGCTAAGTCTTGTGTCTCCATTTCTGTTCTTAATAACAACTCAATTGTAGAATTGCCAGGGTAGGAGTCTTTCACACCCTTCTCAAAATCCAGCTCTTGAGAATGAGGGAGGGTCTGAAAAGTCTGACCCCAGCTGGGGATGAACCCCAGGTGCACTCAAGACCTTAATAAATAATGGAGCACGAGTAGAAGGAATGGCCAGAAATGTGGGAAATGTGATATCTCAGTTCTGAGGCCCGGTGGACCAATGTGGCAGTCCTGGATAGAAACAGATTAAGTGTGAGAAATCACTCATCCCTAATATATAGTCATTTCATAGACTTTGCTATCGTGAGAGGCATTCAGCCTCAGTAAGTCACAGACAACAAAATGTGCATTTTTTCACTTCAGAGGATTTAGCCAGTTGATTAAGTATAAAAAGAGGAAGGCTGGTAGGTAAAAGACTAAGCGTTCACTTCAGGGAATTCTGGTGGAGCCCTCCAAGAGACGGAGTTCACATGTCAGCTCTGGGACTCTCCTGGATAATAGCTCACATCAGAAAACCACCGTAAAGGATTTGGCAAGCAGGGACTAGCACAGGGGGTATGGTGGGCAGGCAATTACAGGACGTCTCTCCTCCCAACCTCACGGTTAGGGAAATTCTTCAAGACATGGCAGAATAAGTGGAAGTCCAACCTTGGGTCTCATTTGAAGTCACCTCATGTTTTTGGGAAAACGATAAATGGGTAATACCTACAGAGAGAGATGGTCGTGGAAATATTCTTCACTAACCCTATGTGTTTATTCCTCTTTTTCTTACTTTTAAGTAAGTCTGCTTGTCACCAGGATAGGAAATCAGGAAGACATTCAGAGATTTACCAATGTCAATGTGATCAGGGCTGGATTTACCAATAGGCAGATTGGATTAGGTATAACCTGGTTACATTGCTAGCGTGAGTGTCTGGAGGTTGTTGTTTTTCTAATGTTACTATTCCAGTAGAAGACCCCAACTTTATCACTCAGTAGCTGTGTGACTTAGGCAAGTAAGTCCTCAGATCTTTAAGCCCTAATAATCCTGTCCATTATAAAACAACAAAAGCATATATCCCATAGGGGTCATTTTGAGAATTAGATGAACTAATCCAGGTAAGGTATCTTCACGTGCTAAGCACCAAGTAAATCTGAGTTAGGATAATATAAATTGCATAAATTGTTATTGTTATTATCATTACTAGGGCATGTCTGAAACCGAAAAAGGTAGAGGGCATTTTCCATTTTCCGTCAGCCTTCCAAGTTCACGTTTCATCCTTGGCATTGGCAGCAAGGAAAGGACCTGAACTTGGAGTTAAAAATGTGGGATGCAGTCTCTGTACTTGGGCTTCCCAAGTATGTAAACCTACACAGGTTACTTGAAGGTCTCTGAGCCTTGATTTCCTTATCTATAAATTGAAGAGTGCCCATCTGATGGATGGAAGTAGAGATTAAATCTAAAATGTCTACACTGCACCTGGTACACAGTAGGCACCGATTAATATCCCTCCTCATGACTGTAACTTCCTGGGTATCTTTCTTGGGAGGCCGAAACCTCTCCCTCCCCAAGTCAAAGCCTCAGTTCTTCAGATTCTGGTTTTTTCTTTGAATTTTGTTTTTTAAAATGTTATTATTGTTATTTTTAAGTAAGCTCTAGGTCCAATGTGGGGTTTGAACTCAGGACCCCAAGATCAAGAGCCACATGTTCTACCCATGGAGCCAGCCAGGTGCCCCTCCAGAGTCTGTTTTTTTTTTTTTTTAAAGATTTTATTTATTTATTTGACAGAGATAGAGACAGCCAACGAGAGAGGGAACACAAGCAGGGGGAGTGGGAGAGGAAGAAGCAGGCTCATAGCAGAGGAGCCTGATGTGGGGCTCGATCCCGTAACGCCGGGATCACACCCTGAGCCGAAGGCAGATGCTTAACCGCTGTGCCACCCAGGTGCCCCCAGAGTCTGTTTTAAATTCTCTCTCAGTTTGATAGAACAAAGCAGTAGAAGTATTAATAATATTCATTCAAGAGTTGTGCTTCGATTACCTACTACGTGCCAGGCACTGAATGTACAACAGAGAATGAAACAGACGAATGTCCCCGCCCTCTGAGGACAGGTTTTCAGCTGATTTGTCTGTTACCAGCAGAAAACTAAGTAAAAAGAATATACGGCATGTGAGATGAGGATAATTCTTTTTTTTTTATTTTTTTAAAGATTGTATTTATTTATTTGAGAGAGGGAGAAAGAGCATGAGCTGGGGAAGGTGCAGACTCCCTGCTGAGCAGGGAGCCCGATGTGAGGTTCCATCCCAGGACCCTGCTCAACTGACTGAACCACCCAGGTGCCCCAATGAGGATAATTCTTTGGGGTAAAGAATAAAGTGGAGAGGAGGGATAGGAAGCCTGTGTGTGTGTGTGTGTGTGTGTGTGTGCGCGCGCAAATTTTAAGGAGAGTGCCCAGGAAGGGCTTACTGAGAATTTGATGTTGATGTAGACGTGAAGAAAAAGAGTAAACAAAACATGGAGGAGATATGTGGAGAGAGGTAGGTGCCCTCCAATTCCACAATCCTATTATATAACACGTAACCCATATGAAGGGAATTTTATATCAAATTCAGCATTACTAGCTTTCCCTCAAGGTTTACTCATCTTTGGCCATACTTCTAACACTACAGATGGGATTCAAAACTGCTCTTGGGGGAATCAGGTTAATACGTGCTTCTAACATGATTGTGCTGGCAGAAACACCTACTCCCCCCCCCCCCCCAACTATAGCTGAAAGCATCCTGATTTTCAATGCTTTGCTCTGTCCTCTGACCTTTGGTCAAAACTCTTTCCTTTCAAAAATGTCCTTAGCTGTATCCAACCCAGTTTAATACTCTGAAAGACCAGGGTCCAGAGATACAACCAGTAATTAGAATGATAGCTACAACACTTACGCAATACTAAGAACGTGCCAGGCTCTTCAATTGCTCTATATTGTTACCTTGTCTTATCCTCTCAACAGCCTGTGAGGTAGGTTTCTTTATTATCACATTTTGCAGACAAGGAAACTGAGAAACAGAGATTAACTTGCCCAAAGTTAAGCACCTTGTAAAGTAATAGAGATAGGATTTTGAATCCAGATGTATGTTTAATAATAACAGTGATTTTCAAGCTCCAATATGCAGTTGAGTCACCTGAAAAGTATGTTAAACCCAAATCACTGGGCTCCATGCACAGAAATTCTGATTCAGCGGGTCTGGGGTAGGACCTGATAATTTGCGTTTCTGACATGTTCCCGGGGGGACCACAGTTTGAGAACCACTGTGCCATGTTATACAACTTCCAGCTGGAGGGGACTAACTTTTCAAGAGTTAGGACAAAAGAAAAAAGTGCTGTCCTTAAAAAAGCACCTTCCCTCTGTTTATTGATAGCAAACTGGGGAATCAATGTTTACATTAAATTCAATTGAATTGGCACTGAGTTCTTTTTAGTAGCTCCCAGCCCGGTTTACTGTATAAGAAAATGGCACCAATAATTTTTAAGGAAGGCAGAGTCTGATCAGAGGTATCTGAGAGTTTTGAAGGTCCACAGAAGTAGATACATAGAAGGTAATTACGATAATAATCCCCAGTAAGTCACGGCTCTGTGTCTACACACCTCCGCGATATGATACTGCCACTCCTTCCAGGAAGAATGGAATCTGTTTTCCTTCCCCACCGAACAGGAGCTAACCTTCTGCTTTGACAAGTAGAATGTTGCGGATATGATGTTCGATTCTGGGGCCTAGGTCTTAAGAAGTCTTGCAGTTTTTGCTCTTACCCTCTTGGAACCTTGAAATCACTAAGCGATGAAGAAGCCCAGTCTAGTTTACTGAAGGAGGAGAGGCTTCACGGTGAACTGAGATGCCCCAGCCCAGAGCCAGGAGGAGGGTATGAAAGTTTCCCGGATTTTCCTTCCATTTGCTGTCTCTGCTTGCTCCAGCCCCACTCACCAGTGACTACTAAGGACCTTCCGTTACAGACTCTAAATTCAACTGCTTGCCTTGGCGTTGGGATGTCCCATCTTTACCCGCAGGTGGTTCTGGTCAGGTTATCCATAAGCCTGAGAGTTGTGTTTCCCTGTGGGTCCTATAGGCCATGAATTTAGGGCCATGACACAGATTATCAGTATCACTTGGAGCTATTCCTTTTCTTTTTTTAAGTTCTGTTGTAACCCTTCTGGTTAGGTCAAGAGTAATTACACTTGCTAACCGAGCTTTAGATGAATACAGTGAGAGCAGACTGTAGACAAAGAACTTTGGCAGCCAACTTCTCTAACTAGGATTTAATAGCATTATTCTGTTTTCAGTGAGTTTGTATATGTGTGTGTGTGTGTGTACGCCACCTATTTATATAGAATGATCCTGGTTTTTCATTTGTGTTTGTCATATAAAATTGTATTTTCAGGTAAATGTAATAATTTCAAAGTCATATTCCCTTACAGAAAAAAAGTAATAACCAATGATAGCACAAGAAGCAAACCTCTGTGGCAGAAGCTGTGATATAAAGGCGAGATATGGCAAATGGCTGAGATGCTCCGATGAGTGCCTGCAAGTTGTGGCGACCTCACAGACCTCCAGCTTCCATCTTCAGAGCATGTGCAGCGATGATCCTGGGACAACTGTCCTGGCTCCCAGCTTGCCTTCCCTTGTTCTTTCTTCCATCCTCATCCCAGGTTCCTTGGTGAGGGGATCCTCCAGGCTTTAGAATGTGTTGGAGAAAAGTGAAGTGCTACCTTCCATGAAAGTGCTCACCCTTCTCCTGTATTCTTCCCCACTTAGCAGGAGGGCCTGACTGTATAGTCTCTCTCTCTCTTTTTTTAAAGATTTTATTTATTTATTTGACAGAGAGAGAGAGAGACAGCCAGCGAGAGAGGGAACACAAGCAGGGGGATTGGGAGAGGAAGAAGCAGGCTTCCAGCAGAGGAGCCTGATGTGGGGCTCGATCCCAAGACGCTGGGATCATGCCCTGAGCTGAAGGCAGACGCTTAACGACTGTGCCACCCAGGCGCCCCTGACTGTATAGTCTCTTGAGTGGAAAGGTTCTTCTCAAATCTTTAAGGCTGTTTCTCTTTCTTTTTTTTGTTATTTAAGATTTTATTTATTTATTTGAGAGAAAGAGAGAGAGAATGCACAAGAGAGCCCAAGTGGTGGAGAGGGAGAAACCGGCTGCTCATTGAGTGGGGTACCCAAGGTGGGGCTCCATCCCAGGACCCTCGGATCATGACCTGAGCTGAAGGCAGCTGCTTAACCCACTGAGTCACCCAGGAGCCCCTTTCTCTTTTCTTTTTGAAATGTGAACACATCGTTTAGGGCGGGGTGTATCTTATTCTTGGGAAACTCCTAAAACCCTGAAGGGCTGAGAAGGCTGGGTGGCTTGTAGCTGGTTCTAAGCCCTTGGCTGTGAGAGGAAGAGTCGTCGGGGGCTTTAGAGGTTCATTTGATAGTGTCAGCCCTGCTCACCAGTCTAGAAGGCAGTAGCACATAGAGTGACATCCTTGCTCAGGGCTAGAGAGGGCAAGTTTGCAAGAAACTCTCTCATGATGCATTTGGGTGTGTGGGATGGGCGTAGATGCAGCCGAAAAGCAGAGCAGGCAGGGACTCCCAATATCGAAGCAGTTTACATTGAGTCCTTTGCATGTGCCAGGTACTGTTACGTGTACTGGGGATAGAGAAGTCAGCAAAACAGCCAGAGCATCTGTTCTAGCGGGTCTGACTTTCTAGTAGCAGAGACACATGGTAAACTAACACACAAAATAGTAGAGAGAATAATACCAGATAGCAATAATAGGTATGAAGAAAAATTAAGCAGCTGCTTAAAGGGATTGAAAATGAATGTGTGTGAGTGTCTACAGGGTGTGTGTGTGTGTGTGTGTGTGTGTGTGTACAGGGTGCTAGTTTAGTGGTCAAAAAAGCCTTTCTCATGGGAATTCATTTGAGTAGAGACGGGATAAAGCATTTCTTAGCTGGAGATTGTTAATTGGCCAGATATGGGCCAACTTCAGACCACAGATGTGATTTGCCTTGACGACATGCTTGACTTGGCCAGCATCTCACACAAAATCTGGATTTTTCGCTTCTCTTGAAATAGTTCCAGAAGCAACACTGGGCCCACTGGAGAGCACTTTACTGGAGTGAGTGACGGCTGCCATCCTTGGTTGACCCATGTGCTCTCTGACCGGTCTGCCTCTCTTGTGTACTTTACCTGTCTTGCCTCTACAGATATTTGAGTTTGTTGACTTTCATCCTGAGATCAGAAAACAAAACAAAAATAGCAAGGATCATTTCTGCCTCCAAATATTATTAACAAAACAGACTCTGCTGTGTTTTAACACGCACATTTGGAAGACTACGCTATAGCTTATTTGCAAAATGCATCATTCAGTCAATAAACATTTTTAATGTATAGGCTAGGAGGACAGAACAGAAAAAAACAGGATGATGGAAGCTATATCCCCTGCCTTCAAGGGACCCACAGTCAAGTGGGAAAGACAGATATTTGAAGAAAGAATCACAATGCTGGGAGTGACAGACTGCTAAAGAAGCACTGGGTTCAGAATTTAACTCTGCTGGGAGAAATGGTGGTTATGGGGGTGGGGGAAGCATTCTAGAAGAAAAAGTTATGAACAGGGCATGGAGGTGAAAGAGAACAGGGGACTACCCCTTGTGACTGGGATTCCCCCCGCTCCATCCTTACCCCTTGTCCTACCCTCTGCAGTGCCTTCTTTCTCTAGAGTTTTGAAATTTCCCTTCTTATAATCTCACCTTTATTGAAGGCAAACCAAGAAACAGGCACCTTCCCTCCTCTGTTCTTGGAGAGATGGGGGCAATGCTGAAGAAGAGAGTGGGAGGGTGTTTTGAATTTTCCACTTCTCTCCTGTGAAATACCTTAAAAAGGCTGTTGGCCAGTGGTCTCCAGTACTCTCCACATGTCAGTGTCAAGTGACACCAATCAGGTTCCTGCTATTTTTTGCTGCGTAACAAGTCATGACAAAATGTAGCATCTTGAAACAATTTATGATTATCTCCAGGTTCTGTGTGTGGACTGGTCTCACTTGGGTGGTTCTTCTTTGAGATCTTTTATGTCGTTGCAGTCTGGGAGGGCTAGGGCTGGAGTTATCTGAAGGCTCAGCTAGGCTGGATGTCCAGCATGGCTTCTTCATTCATGTATGTGGTGCTCTAATGCTTCTCCTTGTGGCTCTTGGTCGAAGCAGTCATGAGACAGCTCAAAGTCAAAAGGATGGAAGAATAGACCCCAACTTCAAAGAGGAATGTCATGCATGTACTAAGAGAGAAGAAACTGGTAGGGGCTGTGGAGACATGCTACCTCAGTTAGCAAAGGGGGACATCTTCCCAGTGCTCAGATAAGATCTGACAATGTCAGGTCACTGGAGGAAGTTCCATGGGTTGGGATTTCTTGGAGTTATTCCTCTAGAGGATTTTAGGGGATGTTACCTGTGAGATAGACATCATTAAAATTAGAAGTTGGCAATGATATCTGGTTAGACTTCCTGTTCCTCAGTGTACTCCTAGCTCCCCAAAAGGGAAATTAAACTCTACTTGTCAGTTGTAAGTATTCTGAAAGTTCTCTGAGGTGACCATGAGATATGGAGGAAAAAGCATGGCCAATGAGACATGGACTTGCTTTTAGGTTCTGCCACATGAGGTAGCCTGGCAAATTATGACTCTTTCTTTTTTCTTTGAAGATTTTATTCATTTATTATTTATTTATTTATTTATATTTTTTATAATAATTTTTTATTCTGTTATATTAATCACCATACAGTATATCCTTAGTTTTTGATGTAGTGTTCCATGATTCACTATTTGCATATAACACCCAGTGCGCTATGCAATATGTGCCCTCCTTAATACCCATCACCGGCCTATCCCATTCCCCCACCCCCCTCCCCTCTGAAGCCCTCAGTTTGTTTTCCAGAGTCCATAGTCTCTCATGGTTCATTCCCCCTTCTGTTTAACCCCCTTCCTTCTTCCCTTTCTTCTCCTATCGATCTTCCTACTTCTTATGTTCCATAAATGAGTGAAATCATATGATAATTGTCTTTCTCTGCTTGACTTATTTCACTTAGCATAATCTATTTATTTAGAGAGTGAGAGCACAAGCAGGGGGAGGGGGAGAGGGAGAAGCAGGCTCCCCAACATGGGGCTCAATCCCAGGATTCTGGGATTATGACCTGAGCCGAAGGCAAAAGCTTCACTGACTGACCCACCCAGGTGCCCTAAATTATTACTTTTTCTGAGAAACTTTTTTTTTTCACCTGCAAAAAGGGGATAATGATATGTAGTTTGTTCTAAGGATTATAGGGATTCGTGTATGTCAAATGGCCATCTTAGGCATGCTGTAGGCATAAGTACACGGCTGCTGAGGCACTGCTGGACACGCTAGAATCTGAGGTTCCTCGCTTCCTTTCTCTTTCCCTCCCTTCCTTCCTTCCTTCCTTCCTTCCTTCCTTCCTTTCCTCCCTCCCTCTCTCTCTTTTTCTTTCTCTTTCTTTCTTTCTTTCTTTCTTTCTTTCTTTCTTTCTTTCTTTTTCTTTCTTCTTTTCTTTCTTTCTTTCTTTCTTTCTTTCTTTCTTTCTTTCTTTCTTTCTTTCTTTCTTCTTTCTCTTCCTTCTCTTTCTTTCAGATAGCACTTCCTTCCTTTATGACACCAGAAAAGACTCCCAGTCTCATCCTGTATTTTCCTTGTTTCAACATGGAATCAACCACTTGCCCAAGAAACCCTGGTTTCTTCTATTGTAGAATGGTATTTCAAAACCAAGATCTAGGTACGAGGTTGCTACTGGGATTTCCCCACTGCTTCTGGGACTTGTAAGAAGCCTTGGCTAGGAGAGAGAGATAAATAGACAGACGTATTTGTTTATCTGTGTAACTCATGCATACACACAAATCTATTATTTCTTTCTTTTTTTTTTTAAAGATTTTTTATTTATTTATTCGACAGAGACAGAGACAGCCAGCGAGAGAGGGAACACAAGCAGGGGGAGTGGGAGAGGAAGAAGCAGGCTCATAGCGGAGGAGCCTGATGTGGGTCTCGATCCCATAACTCTGGGATCACGCCCTGAGCCGAAGGCAGATGCTTAACCGCTGTGCCACCCAGGCGTACCTATTTATTTCTTTTTCTGTCCATCTGTGTACATATGTACCAAATCACGAGTTTACTCTGAGACCTCCCACTGCAACACAGCACACTTGGGTTCTTCGTAGCATTACCTTTTGCTTATTTGTAACTTCTCTTCCTTCTCTGACAAGGAGAGATCTGGCCCTCCTTACCATAATTGTTCTAAGATGCTTCCAAACTTTTTCTCAAAATGGCTGTAACTTTTTGCATTCCCATCAACAGTGTCTGAGAGTTTTAGTTGCTCTTGAATCCACGTCAGCACGTCATACCGCAGAGTTTAAAATTTTAGCCATTGTAATACGTATGTAGTAGTATCTCCTTGGGGTTTTAGTCTGCACTGTCCTGATGACTGATGATGCTGAAAATCTCTCATACTTATTTACCATCCGTATATCTTCTTTGGTGAGGTGTCCACTCAAACTGCTCATTTAAAAAAATCGATATTTTTGTTTTCTTTGGTTTTTATTGTTGAATTAAGACAGTTACTCATATATTCTGGACAAAAGACTTTTACTGGATATGGGATTTGCAAGTATTTTCTCCCCACCTGTGGCTCTTTTTGTTTTCTTAACAGTGCCTTTCATACAGCAAAAAAAAAATTTTTTAAGATTTTATTTATTTGAGAGAGAGCATGAGCAGTGTGGTGGTGGGAGAGGGAGAAGCAGGCTCTCCGCTGCGCAGGGAGCCTGACTCCGGGCTCAATCTCGGGACCCCAGGATCATGACCTGAGCCCAAAGCAGACGCTTAGCCAACGGAGCCACCCAGGCGCCTCTTTAGAGCAAAAATTTTTAATTTTGATAAAATCCATTTTCTTTTATGTAATATGTTTTTGGACTCATATTCAAAACTTTGCCAAACCCAAGTTGTGCAGAATTTTCTCTCAGTTTTTTCCCTTAGAACATCTATAGCTTTATATTTTATATTCAGTCTATGATTAATTTTTAGCTATTTTTTAAAAAGATTGGTTTATTTTAAAGAGAAAGAGAGCGCATGAGCCAGTGGAGGGAGGGGCAGAGGGAGAGAGAGACTCTTAAGCAGGCTCCCTGCTGAGCACGAAGCCCGAGAGGGGCTCCATCCCAGAAGCTTGAGATCATGACCTGAGCTGAAATCAAGAGTCGAATGCTCAACCAACCGAGCCGCCCCGGCGCCCCAATTTTTACTTTTTTATAAAATATGAGGTGTTTGTTGAGATTTTGACTGAATAAAAATTAAACTTTTCATTTATTGAGATGGAGCTGTTGAATAGGCAGCTGGGTTGGGCATTCAAGTCTGAAGTTCAAAGGGGAGACACAGATCGGAGACATAGATTTGAGAAAATTTAGTGCTATTTCTTTGATGATATTTCCGCCTCCATTCTTCTCTACTCTTTTTGAAATTTCTATTAATCAGATTTTTAACCTCTTAGAGTGAGCTTCCTATTCTCTATCTTTGCTTTCGGGTGTCTAATTTCTTACCTATGAGGGCTTCAATTCTCTGAGGGATTTCTTAGACTTTCTCTTTATTTATTTGTTTACTTATATTTTGTTATTGTAGTTTAATTTTTCAAGTTCTTTGTTTTTTATTCCTCCTTTTTCTATAATATTCACCTTTGGGTTTATCAATTCAAGATTTTCTTATATTTCTCCAAAGATATTAATTGGTATCTTTGAGGTTTTCCCCTGTTATTTATCTTTCTTTGAGATCTGAGTGAATGCGTGTGTGTGTGTTTAGAGAACTTTCTTCATGTGTCTAATAATCCTTGATTGCCATGATTATGAATAAAATGTGGAAAATCTTTTAGAAGCTATTAGAGAAGTAATTATGTTCTCCCCAAATTTGTATGTTGAAAATCTAATCCCCAGTACCTCAGAATGTGACAGTATTTGGAAATAGAGTCTTTGAGGAGGTAATTAAAGATGGCGTGCCTGGGTGGTTCAGTCAGTTAAGCGTCTGCCTTCAGCTCAGGTCATGATCCTGGGGTCCTGAGATTGAGCCCCGCATCGGGCTCCCTGTTTAAATGGGGAGCCTGCTTCTCCCTCTCTCTCTGCATGCCGCTCCCCCTGCTCCCCCTGCTTGTGCTCTCTCCCTCTCTGTCAAATAAATAAATAAATAAATAAATAAATAAATAAATAAATAACATCTTTTTAAAAAAGGTAATTAAGGTAAAATGAAGCCATATGGGTAGGCCCTCAACCTGTATGGCTGGTGTCCTCAAGAGGACATCAAGATCCCAACAGAGGGAGATCATGCGAAGACAAAGGGAGAAGACAATGATTTACAAACCAAGAAGAGAGATCTCAGAAGATACCAACCCTGCTGACACCTTGGTCTCAGACTTCTAGGACTCCAGGAAAACAATCTGCTGCTGTTTAAGCCACCCGGTCTGTGGTATGTGGTTATGGCAGCCCTGGCAAACCAGAAGCTGTCAGACATGAGGCTGTCATCCCTTACGGTTATTTGCTAGAGAACTGGCTGTTTCACTGATGC